>NW_026707060.1:0-106972 GCF_024137745.1 Phymastichus coffea | reverse complement strand
AAGAACACTCTCGGACCACCGTGGACACCCGCGAGCAGCGAGTCGTTGACAAAACCTCAACCAAAGGCGTCACACGATCGCGAGCGCGTTATGATCTCTTGCTTTTACGCGCGTTGAACAGAAGCGATCCCGGACTTGGCCGCGAAAGACCAGTTTTCCTTCGACGGCCAATCGACGATTTATCTCCTTCTCTAGCTTTCATTTTCTCTCTCCCCTTGCTTCTCTTCTTCTTCTTTCTCTTTTTTTTCTGTACGACGGCGCTCGTTCGCTTTTTGCTCGGAGGAATGCGAAAATTGACAGTAAAATTCGCAAGCCGCGCAAGGGAAAAAGAGAGGAACTGGAGCATGTGGTCGTTTTTTTTTTCCTTTTTCGGCAGGTCCATCGATACCGAACGCGTCTCGCGGTTACTTTCGATTGAGATGACGTCTCGAGCTATAAATTTCGGTGGTTTTCTCTCTTTAAAATTGACAGGTCAGTTTTCGCTTTTATTGAGTGGACTTTAAGACTTTATACATCGGTTAATTTTTGATCTTCTCGTTTTTCACATGACCATTTGTTACGGTTATTATTGCTCGTTCTCTCTCCGCATCTCATTCAACGTATATATGTATATGCGTTCAGCCAACAAATAATCTTTTTAATTGCCTCTTCCCGAAGAGTATCGAGCGTTTGAAAAACCGAAAAGTGAAAAACAGAAGATCGACTATTCAAAATTCCATACATTATTGATGCGACAGATACAATTCAGCCATCGACGACAAGAAAAGCTTCGCAGATCGAAGATAGTCATTAAAAGTCCTAGCACGAGCGTCGAGAACAGGCTTCTTCGATGTGGATAAAAAAGAAAGAGAGAGAGAGAGAGAGAGAAACAGACGCGAGGAGGTGTGCGCGCGCCTTCGAGAAAATCTCGCAAAATGAGCGATTGAAAATATCGGGACGCGCGGGCAACGAAATTGCCGAGCGCGCTTTAATGTATTCCGCGCGCGCTTAACACGCGAGTGTATCGCTCAGGCGACAAGCTGACTGCCGTTTGCGCGCTACTGCCGCGTAAGAGGTGAACTGGTCTTGACTTATGTTACAGTATAGTCGACGAAAATAAGTGTGACGCGAAATAAAAGGAATCTCATCTCACTGCTGTCGCCGAGCTATTTATTATTATGTCTTTGATCTTAAACTTTTCTGCCAAGTTAATCTTAGATTCTTTAACGGTGAATTAGTAATCGATTTCAATAAATAACACGTCAACAAGTATAAAAAATATAGATTTTCTATTAAAAAAATTGATTTATTTCAACTTTTACATGCTCTTAACTAACTTATACGAATATTTAAACTATCTTAATACATATATACCTTTAAAGTACCTCAATCAATGTAGTCAAAATCAAAATTTGAAACTGAAGATGTTACAGTTGTTTCCTCATGAGAGTGCAGCAGTTTCACAGATATAACTGAATTATCAGGAGTCGTGGCCGGATAACAGTCGTCAACTTTCTGAAACAGTTATCATGTAGCTTATTATTTTTGTATTTGACTTTTAAGTATTCTCAAGCCATAGTTTCGCCATGGCTCGTTCGTTAAGATTAAAGATTATAATTATTGGTTTTGATCGCATTACCTTACAGTGTTCAGCCCTCAATTTATAACGACATGCCCATACGTGATTATTGCAATCATCTATATAGTAAGTATCGACCTGAAAATTGTCTTTTTATTTGACATCTGTTGCAAAAAATATCAATTACGGTAATTCTTATTTACCAGTGACGAAATGAGAAACAAGAATAATATCATCAACTTGATTCCTGGTAACATATCAGTAGAGATATCCAAATATTCTACAAATTGGAAATGAACATATGTTCCAAGCTAAATGAGTTCACTGACTAATTTAAAAGCATTTCTCGAAGTTTAAGATTTAAAAGTATTAAAAAAAACACGATTGCACCATCAATATAACTGTATCAGGCTGTATCAGAAAATGATAGACTCGTATGAGTTTTTATCACAGTTTATTTAAGCAAACAATTGCATAACGCAAGAAAAACTGTTTAATTGTAGAAAATAATTAAAAAATCTGTTGTCGCTGCTGATTTTACCGATCAGAAAACATACTGTCAACTTTTCACGTCAGGCCGCATAAAAGCGAAGGAAATTGCAAGTATATTAAATTGGTTGCCTCATTTACTTTCCTTTTCAAATGTAAATTACAAAGATCACTTCGCAACATATTGAAAGCGATACGTATTCAAATAACTCAATCATGCATTTCCTTGTGAAAGAGACGGCTAACGCAATGCATATTATCAGTCACGCGTTATTAGTAAATAAAAAGATTAGCCTCCAGATTTGGAAGTGGCGGCCGCGTGTGCGCACGCGAATGAATTAAATTAGTTTCTTTGTCATGTCCCGGCTAATCGGTTGTAAAACGTCGTATGTGTATGTCGCTTTTACTACGTTCGAAGCATAAATCGCGTGGTTGCACTGTCAAGCTAAATAGCCGATATACACGTATACGCTACGTCTTTTCGTATCCTGGTTCTCCGTTTTTTTTTCTCCCTTTTGTTTTCGGTTATTTGCTGGCGCGATTTCTTTAATCGTCGAATTTCATTTATTTATTTATTTTGACGTTACAGCCTAATTATTTTTCACGCTTTTAAATACGAGAAAAAAATCAGCGCTGTCCAAATTTTACGGACACGAGTGATTTCCAATTGGAAAGTGAATTTCGAAAAATTCCATAATATAACGTGCAACAATCGCGAAAAAATAAATCAGGCTTTTTCTCAATATTGTAAATGGAGCACATTAAAAGCCTCCGCGTCGTTTAATCAAAACACACATACGCAGCAAACGGCGAGCGCGCGAACGCATTTATCGCGCTTGTGAAGTTCAACATGGTTCGACACTCAGCTGACAATTAAGGCAATCTCAGCGCCTCGCTCGCTCGCGCTAAAACACTTCCCACTTGATCTCATTATACGAGGCGCCTTTGCATCTGCATATATCGCAGGCGTTCGTCGTCGCGACATAACCACAGGAAATAAACGAGATCGGATGAGAGAGTTCGGCCTATAAGTGGCAATAGAAATCAGCGGCGGTGTGTGGGATAATATTCGCCAGCGCACCGATTATCTAACTGTTCTGCTGACCTATTTTGCCGCCGCGATGCTTTCCACGCCTACTCACTAGCGCCTCTATGGATCTCGTCAGGTTTTGAACCTTAAAAGCTTGTAAGGTTAATGGGAGACGAGAATTTATGTGAGAGCAGGTGTTGCTGATTTTCGTTCTTTCTCTTCGTGGTGCCGGCGCCTTTGGACAAATTAGAGGATAGGTTACACATATTTATAACCATTGGCTAATTGGTTTTCGTTCGTTAGTTAGTACCTAATTTATTTTTGTCAAAAAGCTTTTTCATGACGTGTACCTTGTGCATGTTGGCGAGTTTGATAGCTCATATTCGTGTCGTTCAATTAAGCAACTTTCGAGTTGGGTAAAATATGACGTTCAACTATTTAAGCCCTGTGCCAAAAACAAGGACGTGAAACGAGTTGGAAAGTCATTGCGAAACGACAACGTGAAAAAGCGATAGTAAATGCGTCGAAATAAACATCATTCTCGCTCGCGCGTCTGATTTTCTTTTAATTAAATCGCATCTCTCTTTCGTGCATAAGTAAGGAAAAATCGTTAATATCACGCGTCATAATCAAAAGTGTAAATTTTTTATTGAATGCCAGTTGTTAAAGTTGGTAATTACGCGAAGTAGAGACAATTGGTCTGGGCGACCGATTAAAATCTCATTTTTGTCGCAATTTCACGGGTAACGAAAGCAAGATAAATCGGCATCCTTAACCCGAATGCACTTGCGCTGTCTCTCTCAGCTTTTATTGCCAAAACAATATTACGTGAGCGACGGCTTGGCGCCCTCCTTCACGCCTATGCTCATCGCTTGTCGTGAATGATTTAAGCTTGTTGAGCATCAGTTTATGCGATACGTTAGCAAGTCAGCTTTACTGTTTTTTATAGTTCTGCAGCTTGTACTAATGATTATTTGCAAGTATGAGATTACCGTTTCTTCTTTCAACAATTTATCTTATGTAAACAGTTGTATGGAAATTTTTATGCTTAACGCTACGACTAAGTAGAAATTCTTTACTTCAATACTTTTCTTCAAAGACGCAATGGGTATACATTATTTCTTTGGATTAATAACATCTATTATACGTAATTTGTATTGGTAAATAATAGTCTTCGTCAAAAACATAATATAATTCGGTACTTATGATCATACTACTCACAGTATATATTGGTGTTTAACTGAATACTAGTATCAAAACATTTCTTAAAAACAAGATTTTTTTAATTTGCTACTTTTGGATTTTACTGTTTTGCTGCAAGTTATAAAAAAATTTTATTATAAATGTTACACTATTTTGTAAAACATTCTTTATGTCTTTAAATTAAATTTTTGTAGTGAATTTTTGTTATGTTTACCATAGGAACGTTGACCGATATAGATTATGTGAAATGTGATGCAGCATAAATCTGTTAATTCATATCTTGTATCAGGCATGGCTGCTACTATTATCTTTATAAATCTAACACTCATAGAAAAAGGATAAAAAACATTGCCAAGTATTTTTTTTTTACAATATTAGAAAAATTATCTTTAATTTGAAACGTATTATACTTTCAATTAAATAAAAATATAACGATTTGTTCCCATAATTAAACCGCCAGTGGAGCACATGATAATCAGACGATTTTCGGTGATACGGCAATGAACGTAAACCAACGTTGATCACCAAATAATAAATCTGTTCGACCTGCAACGCTATACAACAGCGATACACGATCTAATCTGCGAATCAACGAAAATCTCGAGCGACATACTTTGATTTTTCATCCCGATGACCTAGATAACCACCCTCACCTCGCCGTACGTGAGGGAATCGCATGCATCGCTTTCTCACGTTGCAAACGCACACACGGACTTGTGCAATAATAGCTTGGCCGATATAAATTATATCCTTGCTATCTGAGTGAAAGAGAGAGAGAGAGAGAGAGAGAGAGAGAGAGAGAGAGAGAGAGAGAGAGAGAGTGAGCTTGCGAAAGGTGCGAGACACACGCTCGTCCTTTTGTTTCGCCGTGCAGTTTATTATGCAATGTCGCCTAATATCCTCGGGGCGGCTCTGAGCAGCCGCCTAACGCCTAATGTATCGGCCTGCGATCGACACACGCGATGCATTGTCTTCGACATACATGAGCAGACGACGAGCTTGCCCAATGCTGACTCATGCCACGACCACAGGCTCAATGGGTTTTCGCCTGCGAACTTTTTACCCCCCCCCCCCCCCCCCCCCCAGTCGAGGTGGCACCGCTGCAAACTGGACGTCGTGCACGAGACAGCGATTCTTCCGCGGCCTGCGCGGACACTTCGATCGCGTTTCGTTTTTCTTAGATTTGGAGGAGGTATGCGTACTTTCGAAGGCACACCGCGCGTCGGTTTCACGCTCGCGCGTACTTTGTTGCGAGACATCAACAGAGTATATACCGTTGCTTGCACGCGCGCAACATTGCGAAATTATCTCTGTTGAACCGCACGGAACATGACGGAGTAACTAAATACTCCAATAATAACAACCGAAGTTTATGTCCGATTCGAAACAACACAACCGACAGCAGCGCTGAGGTCGATAACTCACAGCGCGCGCGCGTGTCATTTAAATGTCGATTTGTTTCCAATTTTTTTTTTGTTGGAGAGGAGGGGGGTGTTTTTTTTTCGCGAAAAATTAAATTACTTATCGTTGGGCAAAAGGCAATCAGATTTTATCAGAACTCGCGGGCTCCGTATATATAAATAACGAACGCAATAATTCGCCGACTCAATAATTCAAGCTACAATCGTCTTTTTACTTTGACGCCGCTCGCAATGATAGATCTTCTCTCCTGCAAGAGCGCAATTAATTGGAAAAGAGATGCGCCGTCGGTGATAATTAAAATTACGGTGGCGCCACTACGCGATCGAATTGGAAATGACTTGCCCGCCCTCTGTACATGTTTTTATCTCTATGTAGGGCACATGATTTTGATTGAAACGCGCTCCGTCCGAGATTTTCCAGGGCAGCAGCAGCAGCAGCACAAAGCATTTGATAAATCGGTAAGGCCGATAAGATTTGCGCGCGCTGGGATAGATATATTATAAGTCACCCGTTGACACTGGTATTTTGATTTTTTTCCTCGTTTTGTTTAGCAAATATATGGCCTTGACTTGGATATATCTGCGTTTATGACAGTTACTTTGTGTAAACGATCGGTTAAGTCTTGTGCCTATGAAATTTACTACTAACATGTTCGTTGATCGCTTTAACGTCTTGCATGAATAACGTCCCATTGAATATTGTTACATCATATTTGAAAACTAGAGTGCGTTTCGTAAAGACATATTGTCTTCTAGTCGCATCAAAATACTGACGATAACTATTTAAAATGAAGTTCAAAGCATACGCCAAGCAACGACCGCACTGTAATAATAATAAATTCATTAATTATTAACGATTGAAGAAATAATCGCGTAAAACGTGACAGTCACTTCTCGGACGAAAAGGAGAACGAGTCCGAGTATTCGGACTCCGTAATCCCACTCCATAACTTATAAAAAACTACATTTCCAGTTGCACTTCAATAAATTCAAATAATAATTTCCACTTTCAAAACAAACGCAAAGTTCCACTTTTCATGAAGCCAGCTATAAACTGTGAAGCGCATGCGGGCAAGCGCATCCCTTCGCTACGCGGAGCAAAAATTCGCTTAGATAAAGCCAAAGCGAGCGTATAAATTTTCTCGCGGCGTGAGTCACACGCACACACACACACACACACACACACACACACACACACATAGAGGCGCGCGCGGTGTATTTCCTAGAAAATGCACGCTCCCCGCGCGCAAGAGAGCTCTGGTATGCTAATTGCCTACATGCTGCGCGCGCGGCTTTTTTTTCTCTCCTACCTCGCGAAAGCGGGGGTGTCGAGGGTTATGTTTGCGGATGTGGATATCGAGTTACCAGAGGCTTTATGTCGCAAAGGTTAATTTTTTTTTTCTCTTTCTCCCTTCGCGCTGACTTTGAAGATTTTTCGAGCCCCGCGAAAGTTTCATTGCCGTTTACACGTAGCGAAATTGCTCTGCAAAGAACAATGGCTTCGTGTCTGCTCAACGCACTTGGGTACCGCCAGTCTTGTGTCGAGTACCAAATCAAGAGTTTTCTTTCTCCACTCGAGTTTGAAGTCTTGTGGATTGGTTTTCGCTTGTATAAAACGAAGCGCCTGTCTGCCGTGCGGCAATCGTAGCGGAACTACGGGAAATAAATTGATATTTCACGTGGAAAAATAGGAGGAAGATAGAAGCATCGATTGGATCCCGAAGTAGCTGCGGACTTTAAAAGCGCCTTCCCAAACGAAATTATTTTATCAAAAGCCTAACCTGTCTTAGTTCTGATTACAAGCCGCGAAAACAACATCGTCGACAGTCCTTGAAGCATTCCCCGTACACGATAAAGGCTCCGTTAACATATGTAAAGTATGCGTTTCCTCGCGCCTTTCAATTGGGCCACGCAAACGCATCCGAAGATTTAATCGTCGCCGATGCGCCGTAGACTCTCTTTTTCTCCATTTCTTTCGCAACTGTATAATACAATTCTATGAATTATTCTCTTTTTCCGATAGCGGTGAAAGTTTCGAATAAGCATTGTTAATTTATATCACTAATAAAATGCCCGCACGAAAGTCGTCGCACGGTTCGTCGTACTTTCGGAGAGGAAGCTTCCGTAATAATTATTAGACAGTTGCGATGAGAAGGAATCGCACGCGCGTATTGAAACGTCATGATCTCGCCGGCAATGGTAAAGACGAAAGCTCGCTGCGTATTCCCCGCAATCGATGTAAATCTTGGAGCACTTTCGAGCTATCGCGCCTCGTTGGATTTTCTTGGGAAGCATCTTTGCCGGCGCGCAACGACATCGGGTATACGTCGAGGTGGTCGTAGATGAAAAAGCGAGCAGCGCACCAGGCAAACGAGAAAATAAATAAATAAATAAGAACAAAAGCGGTCCCTCGTGCTTTGCCAAATGCAACGTTTTATTGGTACAATTTGCACGCGCACGCGCAAAACACGAGGCAAGTGCCCGAGCCGCGATCACAACAAAGATCCCACGCACGATTCTCTAGCGACGACAACAATACGCCTCTCGCGCGCGATCCGCTTCGGACGATTGCTCAACTCGCGCTCGCGCATCGGCCTGATAAATCAATTGGCCATGACGTAACTTCGTGCGCGCCCCCGTGTCTCTTTTTCCCCTCTAGTTTCTCACGTATACCGTTTTATCGATGCACTCGTCTCCTCCTCCGCTGAAAATTGCGACCGCAACCGAAATGCGGGAGAGGAAGCAAGGGATACGCCACTTTCGTTCTCCTTTCTCGCCGACTCACTTTTCTTTCGTGTTCCGTTCCTTTTTTTTTTACTGCCCAAATTACAGGCTTCTTCTGTTTTCTCAACGGGCACAATTAAGCTGACTGATTGGGCACTGTGCCTCGCGTATAATATTTAGGTAAACGTACATCGGTTATCATTTTGATGGCGCATTAGCTGCTGCGAGCGACGCAATCAGCGCGACAATTTTATAAGACTTCCGATCGAGCGGTCATTATTAATTCACTTCTCGAGCATTACCGAGGCCCAACGATTTCCCACCGTCTAAAAATTTCACCATCATCGTCGGAAAAAATCATTCGTGCTATGTATGCCCCAGAGAGAAAAAAAACGACTCCAAAAATCAACGTCTAAACGTCCATCGTCACGCCGCATGACCATCCAAAAACAAAGCTTCAGCTGGTTCAGTTCTCTCTCTCTCTCTCTCTCTGTCTTCTCCTGCGCGCGACTCGTCTGTGTTTAATGGGGAGTAGTAGGGGCGCCGCTGCTGCGCGCTGCCGCTCTCGCCGCCGCAAAGGTGAGCCCGCGGCTCATGCTACGGACGGATCAGATCCGTTGGATCAGTAACTCTTTCCTTGCCGCAGCATCCGCTCGTGTCCGTATGCGTTTGCCGCTCGTGAAAATAACAAGAGCTGTTTTTGGTTTGCCTTTTTTTCTTCTTCTCTCTTCTTCGGAGTGACTGTGTTGTGCGTCAGGGTGCGGATACATCTTGTGCTCGCGACGAATTTCCCGAGTTTCGCCGGAGAGAATATCTTGGTTTGACGCTGCGACCGGCCGGACGACAGTGAGTTTACATTAGCCAGTGTTCGTTATCGATTGTCTCTCGCCCTTGAACGCTTTTGCGCCGATCGCTCGTCCAACCTGTTCCGAGCTTCCGAGCTGCTCGAAAAACTTTACTGTCGCAAAGTCGTCCTGCGAATAAACCGAGGCTCCCAGCAGTCGTGACGAAGGACAAATCGCTGGCGCTCGATTCGCGTGCCACGCGGAAGTGTGACGCGCGTTCGCTTCCCGTCAAACACGTCGATCGCACAAAAGGTAGGCAGCAGCATCGCTTGTTCTCCATCCGCGGAAGTTCCGCGCGGCGGAAAAGAAGAGTGAGAGAGAGAGAGAGAGAGAGAGAGAGAGCGGCGATCGTGATTCGCTTGTTGAGTAATTTGTTTGCGCAATGATTCGCACAGTGCTTGCCGACGACGACGACGACCTCGTTCGCGAGCTGCGCGCTCGCTCGCCAACGTAATCCTAAGCCGGAGGGCGTCGTCACGCGAAACCGAAAGTTCCGGTGCAGTCGATCGACACGCGATGCCAATCCGTCTGCTCTCCGAGTCGATGCTCGTGTCTTTTTCATTCCGTCGAGTTGACAGCTGATCGTGATTTTGTTGAAATCTTCAAAAATTTTCGCACAACTCTACTGTTACTTCCTTTGTTCCGTTATCCATAGTTCCCGAGAAAAGAGATAGGAGACAAAAAAAGAAACCACGTGAATCAGCGCCGAAACCCGATACTATTGAGATAGATATATATACAGAGTTCGTGAATAGACGCAGCGAGTAGATTGCAAAGGAAAAAGAAAGGAGAAAGAAGCGCAGATAAGATAAAAGAGGAGGCAGCAAGGTGAGAGAGTGGCGCAGCGAAAGAGGACGACGGACTACAAAAGAAAGCGATATTAAGCTCGTAGAAGCTGAGAGGACGCGTAAGAGAAGAAGACACGCTAATAAGGACTTTGGAAAAACTTGCGGGTAACCGGGGGTCAGCGGAGCCTCCTGTCTTTCGCCGAACTCGGCATCGTGCCGCTCTTCCAAAATATTGTTCTTTTTTCCCAGCCTCGCTCACACGCGTAGCCCGCAGTAAACCGAGCGCGTGAGTACAAAAGTGAGGGCGAAGGACAAGTGGTCGCATCCTTTCGGTCGATACGTCCGGAGCTCGCGCAGTGGCCCCCTTCCGTGATACACGCGTATAGTGCGTGTGCCCGCGCGTGTGGTCTCCGAATAAGCAATGGCTTTTGGATTTTCGTCGCGAGTTTCCAGGCCGACGTTGGGAAATCAATGTTGCAGAAGAGTCGGGGCATTTCTCGCGCGGACGTATCCGCGCACACTGCACGAGTTGTTTGACGCTCGGATAAGAACCGCGTCGCTCAGTTTGGCGAACGAGCTACTTCTCCGCTAGAGAGAATGAGAACCTTTGGCCTCTCTCTCTCTCGTTCACTTGCTCAGGCGTTCCGCGCGATACTTACGAGGGCGGAATTAATGCGTCGGACCGTATCCCCTCGCGTCCTTCGCGCAGCTGCGTCGTTGCGTGTGACGCCGATAAACAGTGGTTTGTCCACGTTCGCGTACGCGCGCCGTAATTGCACGGGCTTTTTCCATTGTCGCGAGGAGAGAAAAAAAAGGCGAAAATCGTAGCCAGCTCGATCTGTAAACAACTGGAAGCCCCGCGACTCGCGAGCAACGAGCGTCGCCGTGCGAAGTCGCAGAATCGAAATGCGCGGCCGCTTAATTAGTCGGAAGAAGCGGCGTGCCTCTTTCAGCCTCTCGGTCTTTCGCACTTGCGCGCGCGCGGAAACGTACTTCTCCCTACCGTTCGTGCGCGCAGCTTTTGCAGCGGCAATCTCTCGCGCCATCGTCTTCCAATTTCCGTCTTCCTGCCCACGGCGCGCGCATTATACTTGCAGAGCGTTCGCGCGCCGCGGCCGCTGCGCCGTCACACCAGCGATACTTTTCCTCGCCTCGCCGCTCGTATCGTGTCTCCTTCGTTTCCGCCTGACGTCTAAGGGCTTTTCGGCTCTCGCCGAGGAAAGAAGGCGCTCATTGTAATTTAATGCTCTTACGTAACGAATGCGCGATACGCCGGGCCCTTTTACTCCGTAATGTAGCCGCGCGAGTACATCATGCGCGAGCTTTGTGTAGAGAGAGTGTATTATATGAAAACACGTGCGAGAGAGAGAGAGAGTATAAAATAAGGGCTTGCTCGCTGAATAGATTTAAGATGTGTACATACACACACACGTACACAGGTACACACAAAGCAGCGACGTGAGAAAAGGCCGCAAAGGATACAAACCGTTACATTCTCGCGGAATTTCTGTTATTTTCATAATCTTCAATTTCTCTCCATCTTGAATATCTCTGGTGCGCCGTGCACGCATGTTTTATTAGCGCTGCCTTCTTCGCGTTGTTCGCTGAGCGAATTAATTCGCCACTGGATTACACCGCGCCACGGCGTAAATATTCAACAGCGAGAGAGACGCTCGCGCGGTGATTTTCCGAGTGACGGCGTGGCGCCGATAATCGTGGCAGCTTGCCTCGAGCTCGCCTGTGCGCCGATGCACCGGTGATTCGCCCTCGACGTGGAATTGAATCAGCTCACCGTGGAAATGAACTTTCCGATTGTCGCGCTTCGGATGTTCCATTCATTGGCCCCGGCGCGACGAGACAACGTTACGAGTGTGAGTGCGCGCACGCGCTGCCGATCCTACATATTTTTTATCAAAGAGATTGTCGACGCTATCGGATCATTCGGTCGTCGTCGATCGGGTTACGGAAAACGAGAGTGGCCTCCTGTCCAGAAGGAAAACTGTCTGTCGATTGATCGTCGGTGGCGATCTATACACGCGCGTGTAATCGGCACTAATTGCTTTGCGCGTATAGTATGAGGAGGGGGGGGGGGGCACACAAGGGAATCGTTTACCTCTTCCGAATGACATTTTTCTTGTCGGCCAGCGCGGTCCATCAATCGCCCGCGCGCGTATTCGCGAAATTCGCGCTTTTCCATATGTCTGCTTGCGCGACGACGCAGGAGGTCACTTTCAACTTTTTTCAAGTGTCATCCGAAAGAAACTGCACGACAAGCAGCGCCGCTGTAAAGCAAATCCACTCTCCGCAAAATCTAATTTGCCAGCAGGCAGCACGGGCATGAACTCAATGTGTCAGTTGGCAAGGCGCGCGCATAGCAGGAGTCCGCATCACAGACAACTCGACAAATATTTGCCAAGGCGTCGCGCTGCAGCGCACGTGCGCGCGCCCTCACTTTTTCGGTAACCTTTTCCTCGACAAGCTTTTGCTTTTAAGCCACCAATTAGAGATCGATTTCCCACGAGTGGCTCTCGCAGTAGCTGCAATACGACGACGAGAGTTTGCGTATGTCTACGTCTCCTTCCGATAATTTTTTTTTTTTTTTTTTTTTTTTTTTTTTCGCGTCTTTCGTAATCGCGTGCGAGAAAGGAAAACAAAATTTATGGTTTTTTCGTTGCAAAACTACCCTGAAATTGGCGTGTTATTAGTAACACGTTAGTGTACAATCGATAAGTTAAAATAACACAGAAAGAGATTCGTAGCGATTCGAATTCATCACGAACTTGGAATAATCGTAGGGCTTTATAATAATACGGATCCTGCTCAATTAAGACTTTCAATTGTTATGTGGCCACCTAGACCGAGGGTCTATCAATTGTTACCCAGTGTGAGGTTTGGGCATGTTAAAGAGTATTATTATTTTTTCAAATCGCAAAGATTTTCGTTCGCAAATTACAGCATTTTGTATTTCTTTTTCGTGGATATACTCTATTGATATGGAAAGCATTATATTTCTGTATAACACAGATAAGAAAATTTGAAATTTTTTTTCTTTTATTATACGATTTGATCGATTAAATTACTTATTACAAGTAGTGCCTGCGCTCAAAAGATTTACGAAAATTTGAAAGCCACGAATCGTCTGCGATCGAAGTCGTCTCGAAAACTTTTTTAACTTTATTTTTCTTTTTCTTTTTCACGATATTAAAATCGCAGGTTACCGATGCAATCCAAGAGGAAAATTGCGGTGAAACAGTTTCTACGGGTACAAATACTTTGCAATAAGTCATCATCGCAAGCCTAAAGTCACTCGAGCCGCTCAATTAGCGCAAGAAACGTAACGAGATTATCCCAAAACTCGGATAAAAAGTCCGGTCTTTAGTTGGTTAAAGAAGGGCGAGAGAAGATGATGATGAAGCGGCAGCGAGGATTATCCGGCGAGCTTCTGCGAAGCGATCGCACGTTCGGCAAGAAATGTCTTTATTGCTTTCCCGCTCAGATCAGAGAGCTCGCCGCGGAAAAGTGGATCGTTTCCGTGTATCGCGCTCAAGCTAGAGAAAGAGCACCTTCTCATCGATATCTCTCCCTCACTCTCACGTTTTTTATTGCACCTCGTTCCAAGCGAGCAGGGAAATTCAAAACTCGTTACAGATGCGCGTTTGCCGCGTTGCCTTGGATTATCAACTTGTTAACGGATTCGAATTCAAGCCAGTCTGGCCGTTTCTTTATTGGAGGCCCTCTGTTTATTTGATTTACAGTGATTCTCGTTTTGATGGGATTATAAAGTGGAAATTGATGGAAAACTAGTTCTTGAACTGTTGAATTTTATCGATTGATTCATAAGTTTAGCCACAACTCCTTCATTCGAAATATAGATTATAAGAAAAAAGGCAGTGGCGTGTTGACATTCTTTTGAAAGTACGTTTTTTAAAATAAATTTAATAAAAAAACAGGATAAAAATTTGGGCTGCTTATTATTATTGAACTTTAACCGCTGCAACTTATTTGACAATCTGTTTGTCCTGTACCGAGTGTAATAATGCCGACCAAGAACGATTTCAATAGAGGATTGACCGAAAGTAACCGTAGAAGAATTTCCTTTTGTGAGAAAAAGTAAACGAATCTTTTACCAAAATTGACCGAAATTTAATTTTTAAATCTGCGCAAAATCAGTAATCGAGACAAAACGAACGTAACCTACGTCCTCGTGCGATCAACGGGAAAGCGAAGCCAACGTGTAGCTTTTCAAAGTAACAAAAAATCATCACCGCCAAGGTATTTCCTCGCGCTAGCAAGGCTTTCTTTAGCATTGGCGAGCGAGAGCTATTGCATCCGTACTTACGGTGGCAAACAAGGCGTCGAGAGTGCGAGTGTGATGACCTCGTAAAATACGACGCGTATCTTCTTATTAGGAGCGAATCGCCTTCACCCTCATTATGTGCGTGAAGCTTCTTTCTCGCGCGCGCGCGCGGGCGCTCACCATAATACCGCCAAGCTGAAAACATTCTTCTTCTCCTTCTTTCTTTCTTTCTTTATTTCGCCGCAGCACGCGCGTTAACCACTCTCGCAAGCATCACTCGGAAATTCAATCTACCTTTAATTGAGAGCGCGTGAATTTTATGATACTTGTCGGCTCGCCTGCGCTCTCCGGACGATGATTTAGGATGTCATTTTTCTCGGACGCTTTTTTTTTCCTTTTTTTTTCCTTCTTTTTATGCACGCGTGAGAAAGACTGGTCCATTTGCGTGATGTTCCTTCTTTTTATTGCTATCGGTGCGCGTGTGATTGATGTTATGGTGAAAAATGAGGTTGGGGGTGAGTTGCTTTTAGCACGTGAACGATAAGATTAATCGATGAGGCATATTCTTAGCACGCTTTCGATAATGGAGTCATTGTGTCGATACACGCGTATTATTAATGCTCGATAATGAGGTTTCTTTTCAAAACACTATTAAATAAGCTGAGGTTTACAATTAAAAAAAAATTTTTTTATATCCTCTATAAATTTTAACGTGTATCTAATCACCAATGAAATTCGTTATTTTACAAGCATATAGTAAATCTAAATGCATAAATCATAGAAAAAAAGGAATTTTGTGGGGTCGCGTACCCTTGTTTAAAAGAAAAGGTACTTTTACATGCTATCCATCACATAGATTTACGAGCGCCAAGTGAAACTCCTTGCCCTTACTCTCCTTCAACGTTCAAATTGTTTAAAGTCGACGGTGCGTGACGTAATATTGCGCGAATATGAGAATTGACTTTTCCGCGTGCAAAATAGAGCTGCTTTCGTGTAGTTTTTTCTTCCCATGCTTCCTCTCCCGAATATCAAAAGAATAAGAAAAAGAAACAAAAAAGAACGCCAACATCTTTGCGCAATATCCGTCGGCGATCGTGCAGCTCGAGGCCGAAAGAAAGAGCGTGCATTTCCTTTTTTTTTACGATCGTGCGACTTCGCGCATTATGTTAATTACAGTGAGCCTAAATTTACGACACTTTTCCCCGGCCAAAAAGCTCGCGACCCGAATATCAAAAGTGGATTGACCTTGTTTTTAATAATGATAAAGCCCTAAGGGCGCGTCGATCAGTCGAAAAATTTTTGGTAACGCCCTCGCGCTTGATATGTGGAACGTGCGCACTTGGCCGCAAAAGGGGGCCAATATTCGCGTGTGAAATGTAATCTATTTCGCGCGAGGAAACGAGAGAGAGAGAGAGAGAGAGAAAGAGATATAGGCTGCTGAAAAGGATAGCCGAGTAAGGAATAAGGTTAAAAATAATTGTGCGTCGCGAAAGAGGCTCGTCTTCTCATTCTCTTAAAAGCTGCGAGGAAGAGAGGCGACAGAGAAAAAAACGGTCTGATCGCTGACGAGTGATTATTCTTGAAGCTTCCCCGACTTGTTTTTAGCCCTAACGATCAGCGTGGAAGCATTTTTCCGTCTGACTTTCTTATTGAATAACGAGGCCAATTTTTTGACCATTCGGAACGCCGCCGCAGACCTGTTCCTTCGCCAAGCTCTAAACGATTGTAATTGTTTCATTATGCCTTGCGTACTTTTGCTTTCTGCTTTCTCGGTTTTCATCATTTATTTTGGCTCAATTTCTACACGACGATTGCCTGCCGCGCTGCGGCTTCGTACTTTTCGCTGCTCCCAGCTGTAATTGCGCCCTGTTCACATCTCAAAGTCAGTTGTTCTTTGCCCGTCCTCCACAGTTACTTGAAGGATATTGTCAATTATTTTCTACGCTCATGACAAAACTACAATTTAATTGATGCTCGGATATTTGGTACATAGAAACGCTGCGCTTGTTCACCGCTTAGCAATATATTGTGCTTTGTAAGTTAATATTCGCGTTTGAAAAAAACCATCTAGCGAAAAATATCAAACTATAATGTTTGTCAAAGTAAGGCTACAAAAGAATTAACATCATGATAAATTTGCCGACCAACTCTTTGTACAATTTTCACTGCTTATTCGTTCAAACAATTTCTTTCGAATCGAATAAAAAATTTACAATAATCTTTGATGTATTTTAATAGCAACACTCAATTTCACAAATTTTATTACGAAGATCTGCAGTAACAATAGCAATAAATCATAACAAATTTTCTAAAAATCTAACGAAAGCATCGTCAAGCTGCTGGATCCCGTTACTTGGCATCTGCCTTGTGAAAGGGAATCGATATAAAACGTCGAATTTCTCTCACGTACCATATTAAAATTGGCGCGCTCGCAAGTGAAATCCATCTCGTAAGTTGCACTGTATGATTGGCTTGATTAAAGGCTTTATTTGGTCATAGGGCGACCTTGCGCTCGCTTACGCTCGAATGAGAAATTCTATACTGCGCTAAATAATTAATATCGCGCGCGCCATTCTTCGCATTTATTTATGTTTCACTTGCGTTTTTCAACCAAACAAGTTCATTACAACGCCAAGTCAATTTGTGTTTGAAATGATAGCAGATTGAAAACAATCGCTTTAATGGTCTTTCTAGTACTCGAAAGATCAGTTATCTTTGTTTTAACAGCATACCTTTGATTACCAGTAATAAAAATACAGTCTGTAGGGAATTTTATCGAAGTCGGAAAACAACACCTACCTTGATTTTTCCCCCTAATTATTTTTACGTAATCACAAGCTTACATTTCAAAGGTTTAATGCATTTCGAAAGACAGTTGCAACAACATTATTGTTCTATTGACCACGTGACAACTGCCTGGATCTTGCTCAGACTCTCGGTACATCTGGGCCAAATAATCGAGCGAAATACCGGGCGCGGCGCCGCATTGTTTTGTTTGTTGAGACCGGCCGACTTTTCGAAAATTCCGCCATCATTAAATATTTCTTGATTTTTATTATGAATTATAAAGAGTTATGGACATTATTTCAAAGTTATAGAAAAAGTCATGGAATTGCAGGGGAATTTTTTAAAAATCAAATGTGGAAATCCTACAGTCTCAATCGTTAGTACATGTAATGATATATGAATATAAAATCGCTTTTACAACTTGATCATATTTATTGATTCTGTGATATCATTACTCTAGTTATTTCGAAAACAAGTTTAAATTAATGCACAATATCATGACCATTGGTGAGGTAGGATGTAAATAAACGTCGTTTCGTAAGCAATAAACGTGAATAATTGACTTACGTAGTAAAAGTCAAAAATAAACATACATAAAGTCTCTTAATAGTTATTTAGTATTTTTTGTCTAAAATTCTACATTACTAATGATAATTTATTATGATTTAATTCAAGCTTGCTTTTATAATTAAGAGGCCCGATGAAGCCTTTAGAATAGGTGGAGAAACACATTACTACTGATCAAAGCAAGTCTGATTATAGAATTGCCAATAACCTCAGATTTTTCATCCTAATCATCCGTGTAATTTTAACACGAATTATTATAGAATCTAAAAAAAATTGCTTAAATACGTTTTGCATCAACATAAAAAGAATTACGACGCATTCACCTGCATAGTCTTTCAAAATATTAATTTTATTCAATGAGCAATGACTTGCGATCAAGCAAAACGTCCAAATTTGCATTGTCAAACCATTTATTCCAACACAGCTTTACTTTGTTAAATCACGTAACGCATAACAATTATACACGAGGAACTATGAGTTTCATGATTAGATGAAAATAACAATTGATAATTAATGAAGCTACATCTGTGTTGGATTTATGTAACTCGTATATTCTCAGAATTTCTGACACGGCTATTACGATTTTTCCACTGGAAGATAGTTGTTATCCGGATAGTGTTGATTCCGTCTATTTTCCCCGATGAACTTTCTTTGATTCCAATTACAAACTCCTTCAGGCATTGTAAGAGGGAATCTTCAATCACACGTTTCTTCTCCACGATTGGTACATCTTGATGTTTATTATTCTTATAATTTATATTCATATTGATATTCATTTTTATAATAGTATAAAAATTAACAATGTCTGCACAAACTCAAATAAAAGTATGTTAAACTCCAAATAAAAAAGACGAGCGCTTCAAGCCTTGAAAGTTTTTTAACGTTCTATTATAAAGTTCTCTTAAATTATAAACTTACACTTAGGTCTGCTAGTATCTTGTTATTATTATCAACGTATTTTTACAACTTCATCACTTTCACTTTCCTATTTGTACACTGTCTAATCTACTCAAACTGGACCTTTCAAAGAACTTGAATTTCTAAAGCTTCGAAAGTCGAAGAGTCCTTCCAAAAACAAACTTTTACTCTCTCACGGTTAAAAGTTCTATGTGCATAGAAAACTGTCGGAGCTGTCGACAAAAGCTGCCGGAACATCCTCTTGATTCTTGAACAAGGGAACACAACGAAAGAAAAAAGAGCGCACTCGACGAGACACGGTATTTAAGGCCAGCCCAAACATATTCCAAGAATACTACAAAACTTTCTTTTTTTCGTTATCGGCCGTTAAACTCGATATTTCTCCACATTAAACACTCCTTCGGCTACCGACATTTTATCCGAGACTCGAGACCTTACGTTTTCTTTCCTGTATTTCCATTTCCTGTTTTATTCCAAATTATTTTTTCTTTTATTTCATCGTTTTTATCTAATTATATAATTCTTCATCTCAACAGCGTTGACAAGTCAGCATGACTCAAACGCAATCCAAATGGTTTTTACAGAGCCGCAAAAACAATAATTTTATTTCCCACACGAGAGAACGCATTAACGAAAATAACGATTATCAGTAGCGAGTCATCGGATTGTTAACGGACTCTCTTATGGAGAATAATGGACTTGACCGCGATGCGATCTTTTTCGGAAACACAATCTACCTTGCGTTGCGGTCGCGCTGGGGCGCGACACTTGGCACTTTCGCACGTGGCGCCCGCGGCACGAGAGACAGAGAGAAAAACGGCGAGCAAAGTCGGTCCAGTGACCCGAATAACCCGCGTGCGCCGCTGCCGCCGCTCGCAGATTATAA
Source organism: Phymastichus coffea (assembly GCF_024137745.1). Taxonomy (NCBI): domain Eukaryota; kingdom Metazoa; phylum Arthropoda; class Insecta; order Hymenoptera; family Eulophidae; genus Phymastichus; species Phymastichus coffea. Next base: position 87,459 of record NW_026707060.1, on the reverse strand, counting down.
ATCGAACGGAGGCCACGTGGGGCTTTTCCCTCGCGCGCCACCTCTTTCTCACGCGGCTCGACTTTTCCTCGCTACGTGCGACGGCACGACGAGTCGGGTGTTTAATCGAGTGCATCGAGACGTTTCGTTGCGTCCCGACGCACTGCGCCCGAAAGAAACGAACTCAACTTTATCTTCATCCCGATGATGGCGCGTCAACAAACCGAGCTCGAATCGCCAACGTACGAATTATCTTATCAAATTCCCAGAGCCAAGCGAGATGACTCTGTTAGCTCAAACGCATGCGCGCACGGTGTAATCAAGCGCGTGGCCGTAAAATCCAATTGCATAAGCCCGCCCAAAAAATCCGCGAACAGCACACACACACGCGCGCGCGTGCACAATATACCATCCCTGTTTTCCATCTCTTTTTATAGGCCCATCCTTCAGAACGTGCACGTTCCACGAAAGCCCGTACCATCTCATTTTTCAGACGACGTAGCCCTCAATTATAAATGGCGTAGCATGTAGCCTCCTTTTTTACCATCTGCCCACTTTCCTTGACTCGATGATTAATCGTGACCGATCTAATTAAGAGCAACACCTGACGCGCAGTGTATCTTTAATTCGTACCTTTGGCTAAGAGAGAAATGTCTGCCGCTTTTTTTTACGCGCCCGTGTGCAGGCATTGTTTATCGAGTCGTCGTCGGTGGCCAAAAGTTAAGACGTAAATATTGTTTGGCGTTTTTGCACTGCGTGCGCGCGGCGACTACCAGTGTGAATTATGAGTGTGTTATTGGTCGACGGGGGAAAACGGTTGGGCGCTTGTTTTACCTACAAGGGCTTCCCTTGCAAGATCCCCGAGAATTATCGGTTGCGCACTTGACTATGCCTTGTAATTACTGGATTCTTCGGGCGCTTCCGACCGATTCAGTGATGTATGCGCGCGAGCGCGCTGCTTTCTTGCTGAACGTCTATGAAAAATTGTTGGCCGGTTTTTTTTCTTTCCGCAGCAGATGAGCAATAAACTTTCGCTGTACTTCGAGGGATCGTAAGTACTCCACGTGGCTTTTACATAAGAATTTTCAACGCCAAACGAAAAAAAAAAAAAATGAAAAATTGACCAAACTTTCTCATTTATGAATAATAATTATTGAAGAAATACGACACTCGAATAGCCATTAAAACGTATTAATCGTTTTTGTCACGACGGCGAGCTGAGCGTGACTCACGCTACGAGCATTCTTTCTATTTTGCAAAATACTAAATCCGCGCCTCGCGGTGTCCCATTCACCTATATCTCGCGGAATCGACTGAAATCGCCGGCCAGCACCATTCGTCATAATCCACAAAGTAAAAGCCGCTTCATTTGCCTTCGATTTCGGAAATTCAAAGTTCTGCTTATTTGAATAACTCCAAGTATTTATTATTCTTTTGCTCTCAGCGTCTCCAGATGACACGTCAATCCTGAGCGATATAAATTACGCGCGCGAAATATTTGACATGACAACTTCGTGCGCGAGAATGCGTTCCACGCAGGGATGTACAAGCTGGCAATATCAATTGCACGAGTTGACAGGCATTGCTTTGTGCGAGCTAATCAAAATCGCCCACCACCGAGGTCTCGGTAAAATTTTGCTGAATGAATATACAAACGGAAATTTCATCGTGAAAAATCAAATGAGTACGATAATATTTCTAATATGCATTTTCGACCGGCACAATTTGTTCACTTGCCCTTATAGCCTCCGTTTCCGAACGATATATTTTTTCATGTTTCGGCAGTTTTGCAGAGGAAATAGCAATTTAATTTAAAAACACTATATCGACATCCATTGATTTTCAAATAAAGCAAAATGAATCGATAAAATCCAAGTGGTCGCTACAATACAATCGACGATCTTTGTTCATTACAGGTCCTCTCATGGTTGTGCAAAAAGGGCGAAGATATCCTATCGAAGCACGGCCAGCACTCGGCGACGAGTCTATCAGCAGCGCGTCTCCATGAGCGGGAATTCGAGAAATTCTACTTCACGTCGATGGTAAGTTAAGGAAAGCCACGCTCTTGCGAAATGCCTCTCGCCCCCTCGTCATAACGAAGGTATGAGCGAAGCACCGTTGCGCGCGGATATACTCGATTTTAGCGCCATTCAAATGCACGACGCGCCGAAAGAAGAAGGGATCCCGCATTTGTGAGTCGCGCGCCACTTTTGTTCGCGCGCCGAACGATGCGCACGGCACAAGGAGCCGCCCACCGTGCGCCACCCAAAGCTTTTCTCGCCTACGATAACGACCGACAGGTGCCCCCGCGCGTGGCTCGTCTCCTGCGCGATCAAAGCGGTTATTTGCATTTGAATGTATGTCCGGAAGCTAATGCGGCGTGGCGCGCTTGATGGACTTTCTCGGGGCCGCGCTGTGAGTGTATGCAGATTCTTCACTTTCTAATGGCTTATTATTTCAAATTGACCTGACAAATCTTGCCTCGTGTTGGCTGTTCTTTAAATTGATAACGATACCCGTGGGAAATTGAAAAGCCTGCTCCTTACCGCTCCTGCTCCTTGTGTGGCTTGTTTTTCGAAAGAAAATCATTTCACGCGGATGTAATTCAAGAATCATTTTTTATGGCGTCGAAACAAAAAAATCATCGCGGCAGGAATTTTGCATGAAAAAATTATTGTGTTTGTGTGCCTTCTGAATTTAATTTTGTAATAATTGGCTATTGATCGGGATTCCAACGATATACCGAAAGATTCGAAAAAAGACTGCATGGATACGAGCCATAAAGAAGCGACTCACGCGGTACTTCTACCAACTCATCCGACTTTCGCGTCGGTAACAAGATCGTGTTTATCATTGGATCGATAGATCTTACGTCGGCAAGGAAGGAATTGTCAAAGGATCTATAGATCTCTTCTCTTTTTCCAAGTTCTTTATTTATTATTCTTTAAATTCTAGAGCGAGGTAACTACGTTGCCTGAATGATACTACATTCAGGTTTTTAAGATAAAAAAAATGAACGTCATAATGCTTATTTATCCAAGGTTCAGACAGTGGCTCCATCGCAGTGGAATCTTGAAGCTGTTGCTATAGCATCTTACTTTCACCTTATCGACTGTGGCTGGCGATTTTCAGCTGCAAGATCTGTAAATTATTTTTAATATCGCCTCTTTCGATACGCTATCAGCAATCGAGATGACATTCAAACCAAAAGATTTAGAGTCATTAAAGGAAAAACAAACGCGCTCTTGCCCACTGTCTCGCTCCAGATGTGAGCAAGTCAAACGCCGTTGAAAAAGCGTTCAACTCCCTGTACACAGCGCTAAACGGCGACGTTGTACTGGAACTAAGTGCACACCTTTTTGCACAATCGCTTTAATTGTCGTTCGTTTATCGTACGACCTGACCTTCCGCTGTTCTTCGAGTTATTCGCCAGTAGACATTAGAAGGAAAAACAACAAACGTACCCTGGACTTTCTCGTGACGGCTACTAAGCTGTTAATTACCGCGGTATAAGGGACTTTTTCCTAAAGTGCCCGACGCTGTAGCTTGACAATCGGCCGTAAACGCGTGCTTGCGAAAACAATACTTTCGTTGCCTCGTCGCGCTCTCGCGGAGAAAAAAACGTCGTATACGCTACTGCCCATTGACACAATGGCCTGTTTTGCGTGCAGCCAGTCGCGACGAGGACGAAAGTCAACCGACACGAAGTGCAACTGACCGTGCTCGCCTCGTCGATTGTCAAAGTTAACTAGACGATTGTCCCGATCCGCGGGTTCGCTTGACCGACTGACGAGAGTGCCATTACGCGCTCGCGCTTATTTTAGCGCACTCCTGGTTCGATCTGCCGAGTTGCGGATGCGCCATCGACGGAAAATAAAATAAAAAAGAAAGCATTCGACTCGCGTGCGCGGCACACGCTGAACGGGGTAGGCGTGATCGGTCGACGCCCGTCTAACTCGGCCGATTTTCGGGCTGAGGTGAGCGGCAATTAAGCGCGAACGGTCCCCGCTTAAAGGCCCCGCGGACAGCCATCCCTTGCTTCTCTCTTTATCCATGAAGCCGATTTCGCGCGCAACGATAATATAATGCGCGCGCGGTGACGCAACGCAGAGAAAGCTTCCGGCGATAATTGGCGGCCGTGGATTTCGCAGCTAGTCGAGTAAATTGTTGGCAGGCCGAGGCCGAGCGCGGTACATATCCGAAACGCCGATAATTGACAATTAGCCGGGGCTACCACGGCAGAGGGGATTTCGTTGGCTGCGTATTAAAAGCCGATACGACGAGGCAGGCTTTAACGTCGCGCGAGCGCGAAAACTTACGGTAATCGGCTCTAGTTTATTTTATGGGCTTTTTGTTAGTGTGTACGTGTGTGTGTTGTTGTTGCAGAACCAGAGAAATATACGCCGCTCGTAAACGCAGTTTGAACGGTGCTTTCGTGTAGCAAAGGATTCTCCAGCCGGAGTCTCCGTAATTGTATAGATTAGAATTTCTGTGTTACCTTCTAGACGACCATTTTCCTTGAAAATTATTTTACAATGATACCTAGAAAAAACAATTCTGCGAAAAGCGATAGTCTATTTATTAAATAGATAGTTTGAGATGGCTAATGGAGCGTCAGCCATAGAAACGATAATGGCGCTTTCGGTATTTTCTTGTCGGCCCAATGAAATTGAAACTTATCAGTTATTATCTTTGCCATTTATTTCTAACCAGCCTCGTTTAATTTATTTACAAGAAAGCAGCATATTCGATAACTTATCTGCAAACACGTCACTTGCTAATACCCTTGTTTTCTTCCGTCGTTATTTGTTTAATGCCACTTGTCGATAAATAGTACAAAAATAAATGAGGCTCGCTTCTTTTTTGTGCGCGAAATCGACGAAATTCCCCTGACCGTCGACAGAAAAAAGTAAAAGAGCTGCTCGACGTCCTTGGTCTCACGACTACGCGAGAGAGCAGAAAGAAAAAAAAAAAAATTTCGCAAGGCCACCGCTTCCTTCGAGAGCGCGTGGGCCAGCAGCTGCGATAAAGTCAAAATCTACGCATCGCCTTATAAAGAACGCCGTGGCGCTTTTAAAGGAAAAGCGTTCTAACGAGCGCGAGCGCCTTGTACCGATTCGCTTCTCGACGCTTTCGTAAGAACCGATTTTTCGTAACGGTCGAGAAAATTCGGTGCCTCCTTTCCCGATTCGTCGGCGGAAAAGTTCAAGGGCTCGATGTGGCGGACGCGACCGCGCGATCTCGGCGTTTATCCGGCCTATCGGCTTCGAGCACTCGGGTCGCCGAAATTTGAAAGCTCCGAAATGTTCCGCGGCAATGAGTTGTACTTTTCACACGGACGCTTCGATGCTAACTGCTTTTGTTTTGTTTGCCTCTCGAATTCATCGGACTTTAACGCTGTCGCGCGGCGAAACTGCCGCGCGCCACGGTCGAAAGTAAATTATTCATCCCAAATGAGCGTGCGCATCATTTCGACTCTTTCGAGCGGGCATTCTTTTTCCCTGCAACGCTGCGCGCAAACGCCGAGGAGCTATAAGGAGTTAGAAAGTCCATCGTATCCGTCGATAAAATCGACGGCGCTTATCGTTTCACTTGTCGACGTTGGAGTGGTGTTGCTCGCGGCGTGAATTCAATTGCAGAAATAGACAACGAGCCATCACCAAGGGAAATTGACGAAGGAGGATTGAGAAAGCCCACGAAAATTTCGACTCGCGTGCTTCTTAAAATAATTGAAATCTATACTTCACGGCAATTATACGATTCGATGTAGAGAACAAGAAAATCGTTTCTCCGCGCTTGCGCAATCATTTCAGCTAAAACAAATCATCGCTACATGATTGTTAGAAAATAAAAAAGAATCGACGAATTGAAATAAAGTAAACTTATCGGAAAATGAATCTTAATGGGTTGCAGGATCCGTCGATGCGCACATCAAGATTTCTTTTTCCTTTTTTTTTCTTCTTGCGCAGCGTAATATCTTTGATCGCTATCTACTTTTTAATACGAGTCGAACGCACCGCCGCGCGCAAGGGTTATCGACTAGTTTCTCGAAATTGTAGAGTTGTGTACCCTGACACATCCCAGCTGGAAAATAGACGCAGCCGATGGACACAGCCGATAAGTATTACGAAAGTGCACGGAATACATTTCAGTATGCACAGTTGCACGGTCCATTAAGCATAAACGGTAGGTTAATTTCAGCTATTAAATCGCAAGCTTTTTGCCCCACACGAGCAAGCTGTCGCATTGCGTAAAGGCGTTTTCCAGCCGTGCGAATCTCTCGACTTTTCATCCGCGCCCCACAGAAGCAGCATCGATGAAGAAGAGAACGCCTAGACAGGAGGAGAGAGAGAGAGAGAGAGATAAAAAACGAAGCCATGACAGATAGTCTTATAATGGGCCAAGCTAGGCATCTAGAAAACTGCGTATATCGCGTGCGCGCCGATCATTAGAGGCGATTCATGCGAGAAAGTTATTAACGCGGAAAGGTTTATTCACGAGCGGCAGATGCGCTGCCGCGCTGCCTCGACGTACATGAAACTCCAGAAGCTGCAAGGCGGAAGGAGCGTGGTCTAAGCGCTGGGGCATATTGTGGAAGGCGATCGGGAGAACGATTCGGACAAAGAAGCTGTATCGAGAGCATTGCAAAGAGTTCATTAATCAGACCGTATAAACGCCGATAGAATTGAATGAAATGGAGCGCCCCTTTCTTTTCGCCGACTGGCTGACAGAGGAAGGTGCTCGTTCAATTATTACTTGTCGTTGATTAATCATTCGACGGGACGCGCGAGCGCGAGCAGCGGCAATCGATATCGCGAAAAGTTCGGCATTGCCTTGTCGCTCGTCCGCCCATCCGGAATACGCATCGATGGCAGCACCGACGCGCGTTTCTCTTGCGACTGATTTTTTTTTTCTTTATGCGGCGAAACCTCCTTCTCTGTCAAAGCACGACGGCACTCGAGCGCCTGTACTAAGCGTGGCGGTAGGGTCGAGCGCAGGCGCAAACAGCGAGCGCGCTGTACCGTGGCGTCGACGGTTTTGTTCGCAATAAATCCAGCGTGATTGGCAAAGTGGGATTTTCGTCTGGCGCGCGCGTCACGCGTCGTCCGTCCGAGCAGCAGCTTCCAAGCGATTAGCTTGGAAATGAAGACGCGCGACAATGACGAGAGCCGCCGAGGGCTTTGCCGATTGCGCGCGTATATGAAGGAGAGATTAGGCTGTCGTTAAACGCCGAGGGGCAAATCAATGGGTGAATTATTGCATCTGCCCGGCGGCTGCTCTGCTTGGCGCGCACGCCGCATCCGAACGCCATCGCGTGCCGAGGGTCAATTTGTAGGCTATCGCTCAAAATGCTCCTCCTCTCCTCCGTTCTTTCTTTCTCGTCTCTTTGTCGTTCGCGATACGGCGACATTTGTCCGGGCAGGCTCTCCGTCATTTGTTATCGTTCCTCGTCGCGGCTTCCCCGACGTCGGGGGATCGTTCGCGAGACCCGCGGATGATTCGGCCGATCCAACGGCTTTCCGACCAGGCAGCCGACGTTATCGCATTTCCGACGTAATCGAAGCGCGCGGTTTATTGATAACAACAACCACGCGTTTCATCCCAAAGATGCAATTTGTTCGAGCACACCTGTTGACTTGATTGATTCTCCACCATTATCAAGAATCTCTCATTTGCTCGCGTAAGGATAGACGCTCGCCGCATTCCTCGCACTCGACTGCACAATCATCCTAACCTTTCATTGCGTGCGCCTCTCACAAAGCGACTGAAAAGTCGTCATTGAAATGCGCTGAAGCTGTTTTTTTCCGTCTCGCCGCGAAAGCTCGACATTTTTAACCTGCTCTCTCGTTACGTAAGGGCCATTCGAACGACGCGTGTCAAACCACCCGAAAAAAAAAAAATAAATAAATAAAAAACAAGACTCAAACATCGGGGACCATTGATCTGATTACTTTGAGATATATTACAAAGTGTGTGGACATTCCTGGTCGCCGCAAAAGGCAAACCAGAGAAGCCGCGACCTCGGCGCTCCTCGCGGGCGTAGCCTCTCTCTTCTCACGCGTGCGTTTACTTACTCTGCTGCATAAGTACGCGGGTGACGCAATTTTCATGCCGACGGCCAGCTTTAACGAGACTCTTATTTCACCGAGAGTGTTTGGAGACTTTTCTTACCAATGCTCGTACAGATTGCGCGAACAAACGGACGTCGGTCGAGCATCGCGTTTTTGAACGGCGCCTCGACGTGCCCACCGCCTTGCTGCGCAGATCGCGGGATCGATTTCCATTCGCGTTAATGACCTTCCGAATTCTCGAGTATGAATATTTTGAAGCGAACGTCGAAGAATGGTAAATGCAACCGAGTTGCACGGCGGACGGGCAGATGTAAATCGAGCTTCGGCAAAGTGAAAAGTCGTTGGAGGAAAATCGTCTCATTGTCCTCCACAAGGTCGACGATTTCAGGTATGCGTTCCGTTTGTCACATCGCCGCGATGTGCCACTTTACTCGCACACACACACACACTCTCTCTCTCTCTCTCTCTTAGTTTTTTTTCTTGTTAACCTCGTTGCGCGCACCCACGCACCGCTGCGCGTCGAACGATTTGTTTTGCAAAGACGGCTTTTCGGATTGGAAATTAGACGCGGTGAAAGGATGGAGATGATGATTTTGTTTTTTCGTTGACAATTTGCATACACGGTGGTCTTCGGTGGAAAATCGTTGGGACTCCGTGCGTATGGAGTTGACGAGCTCGTCGTGAATCTTAAGCAAGCGGTTTGAACATGGAAGTTATGAAAGTTTGCAGCTAATCTTGTCGAGCGGCGCGCGTTTAAAAATTCAAATCGCCGTCTGGATTTGCACTTGAAAGTTGAATCTCTTGATACGCGGCCTTTCTGTCGCGATATCGACAATGAGCGCGTTGATGGCATCGATAAATCGAGCTCGTTAGCGGACGTTTACACGTGCTGACTGATTGGAAATTGCAATGGGGAGCAGGTGTCGCGCGCGCGCTTAAAAAATCCGTAACGGTCGCACGGCTCTCATTATTACAGTTTTTAGTCGTGGAAAGCTGCGCGTTAAGGACTCGCGAGATTTATGAGAGATGTTTATTATGTTGTAGATTCAACGACTTGCTCGTAGGTCGTCGTAGCTTTTTCTACGGTCTAGCGGTCGTCTGAAGATCGTTTTCAAGACTGTGCATTTGCCTCTTATTCGCGTTCTAACCTATTTTTCTTTGCCAGGTCTGTTATTCAGCCTGGCTTTTGTACGCTGGCTTCCTCGGACTTAGTCAACAATTGCAATACAACAGCGGTATAGGTCCGAGAATGGAAGTTGAAATAATTAGTTTTACGAAATGACGATGGACGAAAAATTTCACGTTCATCTCGAAGCGAAAAGTAACGGAGGCCAGGCCACGGCAAAGAGGCAAACTGAAGCCGCAATCGGTATTTACGCGGATGCACACTTTATCCGAGCGACTCTCCGCAACGCGTGCTTTAATATTAGTAGAAGATCCGGTTAGAAGAAAGGCGCGGCACTGAAAAACCTCCCGCAAGCTCGCCGTCGCGTGGTCGCGTCCTCGCCTAAAAAGAAGCAAGAGAGGAGAAGAGGCGGCCGAAGGCACTGGATTTAATTCGGATTGGGATCCGTTAACCTCGGAGAAACACTCCCGGATTCCATTCGACCTGGCGTCACACATACGCGGGGCCCATGACAATAATCTTTCTCGCTCTCTCGAGCGCCGCCTCCGCGCTTACGCGCTTACGCGCTTGGCGCTTGGCGCTCGAAAGTATAGCTGCACCTCCCCGCTGGATTTTCGCGCGTAATACCGTAAATTTATTCTCCGCGCGCGCCGCTCATTGACGAGGAATCCGCGTGATTTCAGGTTGGGCGCGAGCGCTCGGTCACTTAGCACGCGCGTCGCGTAACTGTCGCGCGTCCATTATACTTTTCGCCGGCGAACGCGATCTTCCCAAACAGGTCGGCCCAACAATACCGACGTCGCCAGCCCGCGCGGTCCAACGCTTTCGCAACGAACGCACAGCCTTCTCTCCGCGTTACCATTAATTACGCGAATCGGCCGAGATGAAAGCGCGCGCCGACGCGCCTGTCCGTCGGCTTCCCACGTGCACGCGCGATTCTTTTCCCCGTGGCCAATTGCAGCGGTAGCCCCAAGGTCGCTCGCGCCCGCGAGCAATCCGCTGGATGCACCCCTTCGGCGCGCGATCGCGTGATTTATCAACCGCGATTTGCCCGCTTCATCGACGTGGCGTCATTATTATCCGGCCTCCTCTGCCGAAGGCCGCGTGCACTCTGGAGCGCGCCGCGTCGATAAACGGCGCTGGCCGTTTTCAAAAAGACCGCAATAATGCACGTACTGCCACCGCCAACTATTGACTTCCGCGGCTCGACTCTCAGGCGAGTTACGACCGCGCGCTTCTCGTTTCTTTGCCGAGAATGTACGTGTATTATTCGGAGCATCGACATTTCCAAGGAACTCGCACGTGCGAATTTTCGGTAAAGTCGAGTTACGCACGCGAAAATATCAATTACGGGTCCGGCATAATTAAAACTCAGTCGAGCATTAATTAGCCGGCTGAAAGAGAATCGCAACAATAACACAGAAGCCCCCTTCCGATCTTACGTCAGGTCGTAAAGAGTTCTCGGCCTACCTTATGATGCCTTATTTTCAGTTTTCCGCATTGCCGAGAAACTGCGCTTGGCTTCTGCTTTGTTTTTTTTCGTCCGATGCCGAGTTCTCACGCGGAGATGCGAGAGCTGAGTTTTCAACGTTGCTATGGTATTATATACCATGATTGAACATTGATACCTATATGGCTGGTAATTACGCAGTGTTAGAACTGCGTATTGCTGATTTCTTTGGTTTTTATAGACGACTTTCGAGGCGAGTTATTTGTAAATTGCTGTTGGTACACGCACCTCGCGATACACTGTGAAAATAATCGAGAAGTAATCCCTCGGAAATCAGAACAAAAGAAAAACTTCATTTGCCAACGGCCTTCCCAATTTCAATTCATTTTGTTTGTGCCGCTATTTGAACAAACGCACCTGTCGATGCGAATGCCAATTAAGCTAACGACATCTGCGAAAACATGCCTGCTCAACGTCCAATAGCAATGAACGTTGCATAAGGTGAAAGCATAAAAAATCCCGCGATTTAAATATGTGTAACCCTATCGAAAGCAGAATAAAGACTCCCCCTCCTCAACATTCTTTCGAGCTGGGAGCGAGATATTTTCATTATCGATTACAATCAGCCGTGCGCGCCGACTCTCTCTCTCTCTCTCTCTCTCTCTCTCTCTTTCTCCCTTCGGCGCGTTTGCGAGTAAATAAGAGAAGTACTCGGCAGCTTCGATACGTATATATACTCTCCTTTTTGTGTTCTGACGAGTCTTGCGCATACTTCCGCGCTTGCAACGGCGAAGGGTGGTTTTCTCGCAATTAAAGCACGTGCCGCACGTGCACATCCCGAGGACGGACGTTTCTTTCGATCGCGCCCGCGTGAGAAAAAATAATTCTCTTTTCAACATTCGACACGGTGCGCCCGGCGACGTCCACGTCGTCGCAAAGTTCGCCGACGAATTTTCGGCCAGCGCGCGATCTCTCCTTCTGCGTCTTTTACGCGATAGACCTTCGAGGTGCCTGCGCGTTTGCGAAACACGCTCGCGCGCGCAGACGAGCGATCGACCGGACGTAGAGCGTGCATCGCCGACGATTTTGAATGCGAGACGACTCCCCCGCCGACTTCTCGCTCGACCCTTTTCATTGCAACCGCTGCACTCGCTCGCTGCTCGGCAGTATCAGTCTACGCGGGCTCTTGAAAATAAAAAAAGAAAAAAAACCAAGTACGTAACGTGGAGCGAGCGCGCGCGACCGCACCAGATGGACATTCGCGCAACAACAATGCAACTGCAGTCAGAGAGAGAGAGAGAGAGTGAAAGTACAACCAAAAGAAAAAAAAGGCTCGGGGAAATTGTGCGCGCAGGGCAGAGTTTTTGTCTCGGTGACTCGTAATTCTGTTTGCCGAGAATTGCTTGATTGAGCAGGCTCTTTTGATTTCGAGTGTTAACGCTGTCAATGTCTGAACTGCAGGCGAGTTGTCGAAATCAGTTTTCTGTTCAATATGTTTATTCGATTGCTAAAAAAAAACTTTTATATTAGTTAACGAGTTTTTGTAAAATTAATTCGTTGAAAAAGTGGTCAACATGTGTAACTTTTGACAAATGGATTGAATTTCTTCCAACTGCTAAATGCAAAGATGGAACTTTTTTTACAAATCAAATTTTATTACGACCATTTCAGGATATTTCTAGCTTATGTCAGCAAATGACCAATCTAATCATGCGATAAAAGTGTCGAGAAAATGCGTCTGCTGCTGCGTCACGTAAAACTATAATCTTATCAGGTTGGTCATTGTAAGAAATCGTAAAATTAAATGTACTTGCACATCTATTTGAACACTTATATTGTCTCAATCGATTACAAACTAAAATAAACCAGCATGTTTTTGCAACCAGTTCACCTTAAAATCCATGCGATGTTCTTGCCGAATTCGTATTTCCTTTGAATATTGAAAGACTAGAATGAAAATCGATGATGTTAAACGTTACCCATATCTTCCTCGTTCAAATTCAAGGCATTAAAAGTAAAAAGGCCATCACATTTAGAAGACGTTAAATTTATCAAAACGGCAGCCTTGAAGCTCCTCAAGATTAACGTTGAAAAAAATCTCCATCGTAAAAACTCACGATAATAATAACTCAGCATGTAACTCTGAAACCTTAGGCCACCCAACCACCCCAAAGAAGAAAAAAAGAAGCAGAAACAACAAACAATGAATAGTGATTTTCTCTGCAAATCGCTGCAGGGAAGTAGGGGTGCAAAAAGAGCTAGCATAGTAGCAGCAGCGCGCATACAGCGAGAGCGAGAGGGAGAGTGGCGTTGGGTAACTGGGAGGGGGGGGGGGGGGGGGGCAGAAAAAGTTAGGTGCGCGCGGCGGTAAACCGGCCTGAAGGCCGGCAGTAGGCCAGCGGCGCTCGTGGACTGCACATTGCAGGCTGCAGCGTCGGCGCGCTGTCGGCCAGTGTTCGAGCGTGAAAACGACAGTGTGCTCCGAGCGGTGGCATTCCCGTGTGACAGTGACATGGAAAGGTTACGCGTGTTCGCGCACACTTGAGGCGTGCCATCCGACGAGATGTTTATAGACGAGGGCGCGGCGGCGGCGGCGAGTCGTCTGAAGCGACGGCAAAGTGCCGCCGCGCGTGCAGGCGCACTGGACGACGAGACATCGAAGCGCACGCGCCGGGATTACTTCAACGACGGCTACGACGGCCTACCGGCGATCGTCGAGGCGACCCGAGCGCTGCGACTCGCCAAGAGAGCCTGCGACGGCGTCGACGCGACTGCGGCCTGCGGCGGCGGCGCTCCGAGGAAGTACTTCACGATCGTGAATTTCAGCAGCGACTGCCAAGCGGACGAGACCGAAGAAGTTGTGCTGCGACGCTCGTGCGACGCCGATCTGCCGGCGATACACTCGAGGAACGATTCGGGCTTCGTCGACGACGAGGCGACGACACCGGCGAAGCCGATCCTGGCGAGCGATTCGGTGTCGCTGCGTTATCGCCCGAGGAGTCACAGTAGCGTGACGGTGCCGGCGAGCAAAACGGAGCGGTTGATCGCGCGAAGGGTCAACAAGCGTAGATCGGCGTCGTTCGATCGGCCGAAAGACGAGTGGCGGCCCAGATCCGAGATCAGCGATCCGTCAGCGACCAAGTGCGCCGAAGTTGCGAGTGTCGATGACGACGAGGGATGCGTTTTACTGCGCGTGCGGCCCCTCGAGCTCAACGACGATTTGTCGATCGAGGAGTTGGAGGACAGGAACGGCTCGCTGCTCAGGCAGCAGGATGAACGCTGTACGAGGAGAGATCGCGAAAGGGCGAGGCTACTCCGAAGACGGAGGATCAATGGCAGATCGGCTTCCGTTCCTAGATCACACGTGAGTGTTTTTGACGATTGCGAGTGATGGCCGATTCACCGCTGAGAGGATCGATCGATGCCCATTCGCCTGACACTCAAGCCTCGACGGATTTATCGCGAAAGTTCTCCTGCTTTTTTCCGTATGCTTTCTACGAATTGTTTTTTCACAATGCGCGATTGTCCAGTCATTCGCGCGAGAAAATCTTTATGCGCAAAGAGCTTCGCACAATGGTTATTTACAAGCCCGCGTCCATAAATACAATTAACTAATAACCAGAACAACAAGATTTCCTCCCCACCCCAGCCAGTGCAGTTTTTCAATGCGCAAGAAGGCCTTGCACATGCGCGCATTTTTTTCACCTCGCGCGCGCACAGCGCACAAAACGCGCGATCCAGTCGGGCGACTTTATGAAAGACGAGCGGAACAATGCGATTTACATAAGCGGCTCCGGCAATAAACACTCGCTTGCAGCTCTGTCGCCTTTGCGCGCACTTTTTCAAATAAATAAAAAATAAAAGAAAAACGACGGACGCCAGCGCGCAGCAGGGCAATTAATAATTTTCGATCTCCGCCGTCTCTTGTTGTCTTTACGGCTTCGTATCTACGCACGACAAAGCCGCCGCGATAATGAGCGCGCTTGGTTCTGAAAAGTTGGTCTTTTTCGTCGGGCTGCCTTGGAGAAAAATAAGAACGCCAGAGCGCCTGTCGGTTAGTCACCTGGTGATAGAGGAGTTATAAATATTGATGGATTGTAAACGTGATTCAGTGTGTGGACGATGACGCGTCGCAAAGACAGAAGATGTATCTTGCGATACAGCGGATCAAACGAACGATCGTGAGAGAGGTCAATTTTTATCATTCGTTATACCTTTCTCTAATCGCTCGCTTCGAAGCTTTCACCGCGATGCTCGCGTGTTTTATCTGAAATGCGAATGGATGAAAGAACGAACAGCGCTGTAAATCACTGATAACGTCCGACGAGTATAATTGCATCACTAATTATATCGATCGCGATTCGATCGGGTAATTAGCTCGTAATCTTAAAATAGACCAGAAAGAAAATGGATAATATTGCGGTTTTGACTTTCCGATGGGTCGAACACGACGACGTCGACGCATCAGACGTATTATTTACACATCGAGACTCATCCATTGGTGTAAAATGCAACGTACGATTACGGATAATAGCTGCGCCAAACGGATAAACACGAACCATATTTTCCAGTGCGGCAGCTGCCCGAAAATCCTCTTTTCGATCGACGCCGGCTGCTTGGCGGTAGTATAGTGGTAGCCCCAAGCAGCCAGACTATGTCATTATTATGCTTGCGCTCGACGTCGAAAGAGTAATTTTGGCACGCGCGTAAACGTGAGAACGCTGAGAAGCTGGAGCTTCTTTTTAGCGACTCTTGAACTTGACAATTTATTGCGATTGCGCAATTATTAACGAGAATTGGAAATGATGCCGCGTATAAACAATGCAGCAGTATAAACAATGCCAATCGCGCGAAGGCAGAGGCGAACCGGACAAAAGCTGTTCGTTTCGCAATGAGAAATGGTTTATCCGCGATTACGATTCGCTGAAACGTTAGCTTCATATGGTATACCGTGTATCTTTTTGATTAAGCGGCCTGAATACAGATGATGCGCTGCGATCGCGTTTCTTCATGCGAATCAGTAGCTTGTCTCTGCGCGCACTGTTATATATTTCAGAAAAAATTGAATTTAATTATTTCCATCATTTTTTTTTTAAACGAATTAATCTTAAATGCCAAAAACCAATCACTCTTGGCAAACGCATCAGATTAGAAGCTCCATCGATCATCCAATGGACACGTAGTAAGCACAAATAACACTGACAATGCGCAATTACCCGATAAAAAACATCGAAAGCAGCAGCCCGCCATCGTGCCATCTCCCACGCCCAATTAAATCTGGCTGTAGCGCGAGCCGACTAATCGCGCCCGAAGAAAAGCTTAGTTACACAGCAGCAGTGAGAGCCGTCGCCCAAGGCAAGCTTCTTCTTTCCCAAAATTTATGCTAATCTGCCGATCGCTCGAGCACAGCGTAGCGCAAGATGAAAAAAATTTTGTTTCATGCCACGGAATGTTAATGGCCTCCGGTCAAGAAGAGATGACGGGACTTTCAGTTTCGCGTTGGACTTTCAAAGTAAGGGGAGCATTTGCGATCATGAAGCCTTTTCACTTTGCATCCTTTTCCGTTGTCTTATTTTTTTTTTTTTCCTTCTTCTTTTCACGCACAAGTACGCATCGGCGTTCGTTTCTTTTTATCCGTAACACGCGTTATCGTCCGCGTAATCTGCAGACGGACCTGAAAACAGGGATCCTTGCCGGGCATGCACGGTCTCAAATGTAAATGCGTCGACGCGATTTCCGGAGTGAAACGCCTTCTTCCTTTGGCACCTGCGCGGTCGCCGCGTGCCGTATGACCTGATTGTCTCGCTCCGAAACTATTATACTGATGAATCTGACGTCGACCGCTTTTCCTAGCTGATTTTTCCTCGGCTACACACACGCACGCGCACTCTCTGGTTACCTTTACGAGCGAATTACATTCACGTCGTTACGTGTTGATTTATGCGCTTTTATGTGTGTTTATGGGTTCTCCCTTGCCGCGATATTGATTGCGAGTGATAACTTTTTGGACGCAAAATGATTAACGCGCGGTAATTTACGGAACGGTTTCTCAAAAGAAATATTTTCATTTTCAAAAAATCAAAAGCGTGAAAGTCGTTGTATTCCAAAAATACGAACGCTAAGATTCATTCAGGAAATATAAACTTGCTTTGGGCCCAAAAACGACATCGAATAACTTATCCTTTCAATCAAACATAATGAAATTTCCTTGCGCACTATGAGTTATGCCACCATCTGCACTTACGTCTCGCACTAGCCATGCTACAGTTGAGCGCTCATCCGCAATCAAATGACAATCGTTACCTTTCAATGTCACACGATCGTGCTTTGATAGTACAGAAAAAAAAAAAACTTGTTCGTACGCTTCGTCAACGTTTACGGTAGCTATTCCAATTAAGCAAAAACCAATCGAATGGAATTAATCGAACTCGTATCAGAACAATAAAGGCGTCGACAAACAACAGCCGGAGATGGCATCTCTCTCGCGCACCCGTGTCACGCGACGAAAACAGGCCGCTCTTGTCCAATTACACGCTGCCATTAGGGAATCTTCATTAATTAGACGGGGCGTGCGCGCAATCTTCATTCGGCGCTCCGTTCCGTCCGTCACAAGCATCTTTTTGCGCTCGAGCTCCGCCGACCGAAATTTTTCGTCTTACGACGAGAGAATCCAATGCAATCCAATGCCAAGAAGCTTTACAAAAGCGTCACTTCGCCAAATGGCAACCTTGGACTGGCCGCAGGCGCCAGGTCCCATTATATTGTTCGATTAGATTATTAGTTTTCCGCCAGAGAAGCCAGCGTATACGAGCCAACGCGCGTCAGTTTGCAAGCGTCGCGCAACTGGAAGAGAGCGCACGAAGAGAGAATTGTAGATTCTGTAACGATTGGCCCGAAAACTTTTCCCGTCTCACATCCACAGCGAGGAGACTCTTTCTTCTCGGGCACGGGACTTTCTCCTCCGCGGGAAACGCGGCCGAGTTGACGTAACGGCCCGTTCGCGTGCATATTGCCCCTTCGTGGCACGTGACGTAAACTTTTGCAGTAGCGTCATACGTGCGAACAGTTTCAACGTCCTTGCCGTTTTCCTCCTTCGCTGTCTTCTTTGCAGAAGAGTCAGAGCAGGATTGTTATTTTTTTTTCTCCGGTGAGTTCCGCGTTCTCAGTGGAAGCGAGGTGTAGTCTTTTAACGAAGAGCGTTTAGCGGACCGTTAAACAAAAATAGAAAGATACGTCTCTAGTAACATTTCTACTTTGATGGCTGTGCTAATGTGCCACGTGTTAACAATCGAACGTAAAAGTTGCCGAGCGCTCATTGTTTCGTGAACAAAAAATGAGCTGTGAAATAACCGATTCCACATCAAACCGTGAATACTTGGCATTCAATTTGAAAACTCGAGAAATAGAAAATAAATCTACGCTAAGTAACTACAAGGTAATAAATATCAGTGGGCAGCGGTTAATTAATTAGCATAAAGCGTGGCGCATCCTCGGGCAGAGAGCGCGGATACGACTTAATTGCCGGGACATCGTTGCGCGAAACCGGGTCGCGCGAGCAGCGCCGCGCGTCTCTCACAAGTAGCAGTAGACGCTTTTACGAGCTGGTATGTAATCCATATGGGTTGACTTTCCGCTTCCGTAACCGATTTCTTCGTGTATCGCTTTCGAAAAGAAAAAAACAACAAGCTTAAGTAGCTCGAGTAAATATTTAGAATTTCTCTTTGAGTTTTGTATTTTTGTTGCCTTGTTCCAAATGACGGCAGTCGAAGTCAATCTCGCACAAGATTAAATCGGTCTACTTTATAGAAAACGATAGTCGATTGCAAATACCATGATTCTCTCGGAGCGTTTCCTCCAACGCGTCGTCCTTCTTAACCGTACACCTGAGCACGTCATCTTCCGCATGGTCAGTTAGCCGCGCGTTATCGCTCTTCAAGAGCAATAACCATCGATTCATCCGCAGCGTATTAATCGGCCAAACTCGTCGATTGCGTGCGATCAGCGTGAAAATTCCGCGGCACTCAAGACCAGCCGCGTCGCGGACGCGCGTAATTTCTCTTTCACTGCGCGCAGAAGACTCTATCTTGCGTCAGCGCGAGTCTACGTCTTTGTATTAGTCGTCGCGCTAGATTTCGCTAATGGAACCGACGCCTTTTGCGAGGCGCGTTTTCTCGGGTAGTCGAGTCGCAGGTGTGTTGTCCAATTTTCTCCTTTACGGAGGTAATCAATCAATTACACCTACGCTGCCTCTTTTCCTCTTGCCCGACGATAATGACTTTCTTCGCTGGTCGTTGATGGAAACAATATATATGTTATGGCCACGGTGGGTTAATGCAACGCCGCTAATGCATATGATTTGCACTGATGCAATTTCGCCATATTGCTCGATAAGCTTCGTAATACTCTCGATCCTGCTACGCGTGCCCAAGTTGCGTGCAATATACTACCGCTAATGCTGCTATGTGCGATGGCGGATTTCGCTTTTCAACTTTGCAATCGTGCGAGCTCTTATTCATTCGCTATGCTTATTTTTATACATTTATTATTATTTTTTTTATCTTTCCGAGTGATCGCGGACACCTGAAGCCCATCGTGGATTCACGGCCTGTTTGCATTTGAGCATTGCCAAAGCAGTACTCGATTGAATAAGTTGAAAGTGAAAATTCATCTTACTGGAGCAAGTGGCTAATTGTTCGGATCGGGAAGAAATCACGCGAGATGTGTTATCTAAAGATGAATGACGTTTTTCCGGTGAAATCGTTATCAAGGAAACGTAACCGATTGATTCGTCTCCCACGGTCTGCGCGTTACGATCCGCGCGATCGATAGGCGCTGCGTATCGGATGATAAAAAAGCGACAACGCGATCGATTCCTTATAGAAAAGCGCTGTCGCGACAAATAGCGGTCGCCTTTCCGAAAACACGTTCCGTGCGAAACAATAGCTATTAATAGGCGCGAGGTGGCTGTACTTCGTAGAAAGCGGCCGAGCGCGATTGTTTTTATCGAGCTTAATCGCGCGCCGAGCTTCTCGGAAAGTCGTTCGCTGGGCGGTGGTGGCGCGCGCGCTAGCCACGGCGCGTCGCTAGACCCCGAGAGTCGCGCGCGATTATATCTCGCGGGGCCTGCATCGGCCGAGTATCGCCATGGCCTTTTTCAAGCTGCTCAAGCGGGTACGTATACGTGCGCCGACGATTCCTCGGTTTTTCGACTCGGATTAACGAGCTTTCGCTCGCGTCGCGCTCGGATCCGTCCGGCCGGCTCGCGCGCGAAATTGCCTCTCCAAAGCGTATCCCCCGCGACGCGCGGCGCGGAATTTAATTGGGCGGCGTTACGAGAGCCCGCGTAGCGCGTTTCGCGCGACCCATCCATCTTTCGCGCGCGAAATTTCCTCCTCCGGGCCGACCTTACAAGGCCTCGACGCCGGCTTAATTAACGCCGGGGCTCAATTAGATTCTTCCTCGCGATCGGCATCGGAATCTCGGAGATTCCAGCGCGTACCGTCTCCGCTTCCTCTTGGTGGCCATGGGCGAGCCGCGCTTTCCTTCTCCCGCGTCGCCTTCGTCGTCGACGTCGGGGCGTCAGCCGGATGAACGTAGGCGGCGCACGCCGCCGCGCCGTCTTTGCGCAAACGGCGCGCGTTGCGCAAAAGCTCGCGCGCGCGCGCGCGCGCAAGGGAAGATGCGACATTGCTCAAACCTTTCGAAATAATCACGCTCGCTCTCGTCTCTTGTCTGTTTCAGGTAAGTTCCACGTCGCTGCCGGCTGCGAATACCGTAAGTCGAATCTCGCCTCTGCGCACCTCGGCGACGGGCTTGCGACTCGGCCCGCGGCCGTCTCCCGAGATCGAGCCACATGCGCTTTTTCTCACGCGCGCATCGCAAGTCCGCGCGAGCTCGCTGTAAAAGTGTCGGGCGAGCGATTCGGTGAGTGCGGCGCGCGCGAGGAGCAGCGGTAAAAGTGGATCGGGCACGGTGCGCGACGCACCGGGCAGAACGGGGCTGGGCGTTCGCTCTTATCCGCGATTCGAAAGTCGCGGCCCACGTCCGTTCGTTATTGCCACGGGAGAACGAATAACTGACAACACCTCCGCGCGCGCACCGAGAGATCTCTCCTGACGCGCGGCGCTTGCGCTGTATAACTAATCGCCGCGACGTTCCGTTGTGTGATAAGAAACAGCCTACTCGCGGCACCATCTCTCTCTCTCTCTCTCTCTCTCTTCCGTCGCTTACGGCCGAACTTTAATTGAGATGGAGCTCCGCTTACTAGCTTAAATACGGCCTCGTTCTTTTATAAATAGCCGACGCGAGTCGATTTTGTTGCGAGTCAGGAGAGAGAGAGAATACATGGCACGAAATTATCGTTTGCATCTCGGCGACTTCGTCTTGCAATGACCTCAGAAAGAAGCAAAGAAATGATTTAGCTCTGGACTCGAGGAGTTGCACCTTTCTGGAAACGATCAGAAGAAACGAAACCCCCTTGAACAGAAATTCCAGACTTGCCCTCTCGGCGTTTCTCCGTCTCTCTAGGCTTTCATTAACTATACGCCGGATTCGCTGAATTCCTATCTCGCTTCGTCCAATTAGCCATACACATTGTCCCCTCCCCCTCCTCGACCCCTAATTATGCCTCGCTGCTGACACGGTTATTGCGCAATAAGCCATTAAGCGTTGACAAGTTGGTGGCGAGCGTTTCGGCCGAACATTAGAGGCTCGAGTACTCGTTGCGTCATTAGAAATCCAACTGTGTGTTCGGCGTTACTTAGTTGCAGTTCGTGAACCCCGAGTGCGTTTCTATTTCTGGGGGAACGCGCGTTATAAAGTCCGTCGGCGCGGCGGCGGGAATAGGGGCTTTTGAAAAAGACAAACATCCCGCGAAGGTATATTTTATTGCGCGTCCGCTTTACGGAACACGACGCGTGGATCGGTTATGTGCTCGTGTCCGGGGCGAGCCGAGATCTTTTTCGCGGCCGAATGGTCGATGGACATTTTCTCGGCGAGACTCGAGCAGTAAAGCCACCGTGGATAAAAGCTAAAAGCTTCGGCGCTAACGAGCCACCAATAAAACTCAATCAGATCTCCCTCTCCCAAATCGAACCTTTCAAATATTTCTCTCTCGTCAAACCCGTGAGATAATGATGATTCAGTCGAGATTACGATGCTCATCTCTCTCCCTCTCTCTCTCTCTCTCTCTCTTGGATGCTCAATTACCCCCCGCGTGTTTCGCGCCTTGCCGAGATTTTATTGCCGGGTTTCATGTTTCGTTAAACGTAGATTGGCGCGCGCAACCTGGAAAAAGATGAGCGAGAAGTTCAACGCACTCGAGAGATATACAGAGCGGCAAAAATTATGATCGGTTTACACCTGATGTTTCGAGGTCGCGAGTAGGATTGTTTTTTTTTCTTTCTAAATAATTGGCGTAGGCGAGATATTCGTCATAGGCGGATTTCTCTCCCGCCCACGACTTATCCGTTTTTTTTTACGTCGACATATATGCTCATGGAAATGATCGTTTGATTAGGATGCTCCAATGTCGGATTTCCAGTCTTTTCGAGAGTGATGACAACGAGTATAACGTTTAAAGTGGATATTCGTGAAACAGAGCTTCGATCGGATATTCATACTTTGTTAACTCGCATTTTTAATGCGTAATGCAATAGTCGGATTGCGAAAAGAAACATATGCTGATTGATTGTGGAAAAAGCTATTGTTAACTAATAAGCGACCGCACATTTGTTTAGAGATTGTCAAGAAAAGACTTATAGCATTGCTTAGGAGTAATTCATTATATCTACTCGAGGCAAACTGTAGGTGGCTCGTGCAATGCATTATACCTAGCGAAAAGTTAGACTGAATTTAATGTAAGCAGTACTGCAACCAGCGGACTTCCGTAAAATCGACAAAATTTCACGAGCTTACAGTATATACGATGTCTTTCGTTCACTTCCCTTTAAAGTGAGTATTTCTTTGAAATTTTATTACTTATCATTATCGTGAACATTCTTTTACGTAAAAAATTGAAAGGATAAATTTTCAACGAACAGTGCGAATAGACACATCACTGTTAAATTGTAGATGACCAATAATAAAAAATCGTGAAACGTGATTCGTCAATACAGATAAAGTTTTGTTCATTCCTCCTCTACTCTATAAAAGTTAACTATACACCCAAGCAATACCGCAGCCAACCATTAATCCTAAAGCTATTTCTATTCAAATAAATCATATCGCTAAAACATTGTTCTCTCATCGCGGACAAAAAAGAACAAGCATAAAATCGCCTTGTCAAGCCCTCTCGCAGTATAAAATCATCGCGATAAAACAACTTGGAAAACGAGTGGCGCCGTAGCCGCTGACACACCCAATACAATGTACGAACGCATCGCCTTTTCTTGCAAAACCTCGTTGTCGTCGTCGTCGTCGTCGTCGTCGTCGTCGTCCGCGCCATTATGAAATTTCGCGCTGGAGAGAAACATGTTAATTGGGTACGCATAAAAGGCGGCGAGAGGCGAAATAAACGATATTATCCGATAATCTGATCGCGTGCGAATTTAATTTTTGGTCACGCGCTTGCAATCTTGATTGAGTGGCGGCGAAACGAAGGGAAATTCTTCGGCTCTCTTTCCTTTCTTTTTCCCGGGTTTACTCACAATTATACGAGCAGCACCTCGACCGCGAAAGATTCCTCCCCGCGCGATTTTGCCCGAGGAAAGCGCGTGCGCGCGAAACAGGCACTTTTCGGTGGAGTTTCGCGGCGATGCATTTAGAAAATATTCTTTCTCCACCGGCGGAATGAACTTTCGTTCAGTGCGCATGCACATCGCCATTGCTGTCTATACCTTCCTTTCGCGCGCGCTATACTTTCATCGTCAGAGAGGAGGAGAAAAAAAATCAAGATTACAAGTCGCCCGACAGTCCATCTAATCACCGCCTCTCTCATGAAATATTCATCCCTAAGAAAAAAAAAAAACTTTCCTCCTAAAACTAGCGCAACGACGACGACGATTTCCCGCTATCTTTCCTTAAACACGAAAAAAAAAATAAAACCAGGGTATGCATATGCGTACAAGTGTCATACTATGTGACTAAACTGCTGAAGCGTGTATCTGTCGTTGAAGATCGCTGCGCGCTGCGAAAGTTCTATTTTCGTTGTTTCTTTCTCGCGAGTGGAATTCAAAGAGCAAGTACGCTTTACCGTTAGAGACCCGCGAGGACGTGACTTTATCCGAACTTGCGATCGCGCGCCCACCGCGCATATTTTTTTTCTTTGCGTGCTTGAGATTTATGACGAGATGGAAGGTTTAATGAGGGTTTCACGCTTGTGACGCAAGGATAATTTATGCGATTGAATTTTCAAACGTTACTTGTCGCATTAAGGCACACATCCGAAGGATAGTGTAAGCGGTGCGCTGGCAAATTAAAATTTGATTATACTTTTGATTTAGAGACCGGGACGGTTGTAGTTCGGCAGTCAAAGACACAGGCGTGTGGTATAGAAGTATTCCGCAGATGAAAAGGTTTATCGGGTTTGCTGATCAGTTGAAGCTGTAGGATGGATACCGAGAAAACTCATGATACAGTGAAAAGATATACTCTTTATTAGCTTGAATCGGTTAGAAAGGGAAGGGGGTACTTCCTGCGTCCTATCGCTTGGAGCGCCGTCGCCTGAACGTCTGCAATGTTTACTCGCTCCGCCAAACCCAATCGGCGGAGCCCTATCCTATCCCCTCTTCTCCTATACTAAGGACATAAGCGTCGGCATATATGCGAAAACAGAACACAGGCAGATACAGCGGGCGCATACAAAAATTATAAATAAAACCCTACAAAGCTGTGCCTTGATTCCAAGTTGCCGCTCAAAGTCACAGAATCTATTCGTTGCGAATTCATTCATTTAGAGTCAGTATACAAGCAAAGACGACAGGCGATTAAAAAAAAAATGCATTATTGAGCTTCGCGTGTCTTTTTCATATTCACACAAGTGAATATGCAGCATCATTGTTTCAGCGCGAGTGCACATTGGCGAAAGCGCATATTCATATGACTCGTTTACAGCGAAAGAAACATTCGATGAAGTAATGTATTATAAAAAATATGAAATTCACATAATTGGATAATGAGATTTCTTCATATGAACAAACGTCTCCTTCTCGTATTGAACTTCTAAACGATTAGGCAAGTGGCAGTACATACGTATGTCGTTGCATAACGTTAAAAGAAAAGGAAAAAAAGAGACCGATTCATTAACCGGAAATTCGCCTGGTGTACATATGTACCTATCTGCTTGTAGCTTTAAATCACTTTCTCGTGACCAATCTGTCAAATCGATGACTGATAAAACGCACACCCGTCGGTCTAATTGTTTTTCCAAAAAGGGATTTATGCAACTGTCCAAAAAAATATATATTTCGCTCGATATATCTCATAGATCCATTTGTCTTGTCGCTATATCCTTCGACTGCACGGTGTGCTCGGCAATGATAAGATCTATCAGAAAATTGTACGCTTTCTCCTTCTCCCCGCGATATCTTTATCTGGATCTCTCATAGAGTCGCGCTTTTCCTTGTATCGTCTCAGAATCGAATCCTCGTTGTGCAATCGCAGTGTTTTACTTTCGTTTGATTTACGCGCCAGTGGACTTTTTCATCGTGTAGCCGTTTTCTTTTCCGATCGCCCATGCGCTCGGCGTCGAGAGGATACGGTAAGGCGCACGACGACCCGCATTCGACGCGAGGCTCTTCCGGTCTGAATTTTTACTTTTGCTTTCATCGCCGTGCCGACTCGCGCGCGCACTTCTCGATGACACCTTTCGCGCTGCTCTCTTGGATTTCCCCTTTGCGGGCTGTTGCGCCTACAGCCGACGTTTAGTCGTTTATAAAGATTGGCGATTGCTGAGATGACGAGGCTGCTGGCATTTTTTCCGATGCGAATCGTTATGATAAATACCCGGTGCATCGGTATAAATCAGCGAGCAGAGAAAAAAAGTATTACAAAGTTAATTACAATCCCGCAAGGAAACAATAACGGTACAGCGATTCATCAAATCCGCTCGTGCAAAAAAAAAGCCACTGCCGCGCCGACGAAAACGAACGAAAGATTCGCCGCGATAAATTGTATATATAAAAGCATGACGTGGGATTGGTTGCTGCTATGTAATTTCAATACTACCATTCAATTTCTTTATCCTCGTTACGCGGCTACAACACCGATAATACCAATCGATTAGGTAATCTATACAATCCGTTACACGCGAAATACGTAGGTGTCGGATGTATTTGCCCGCGCAGCACAATATCTTCGTCGTCAAGGTCGTAAGCACGCGTGCCGCATGGCATTATAATTTGGAGGGTGCTAGTATACACGCGCGTGCGCCCTATAAATTGCGTTACCTAACTGCGTCCAAGCCCATGTATTTTTCATGGGCGTGGCTGATCTTTTGTTTCGCGCTAAGAAAGGATTGGAGTGGAATAGGGAAGCTGAATTTTCTTCAGAAATTATGCATGAATGTTTTATTGGGCTGAAATTGAAATAAAAAAAAGAAGAAACAAAGATAGGGTTAAATGATGTCTCTATCGAGTCTCGTTCGACATTTCGACAAAGTGAAGGTCTTGGATTGGCGCGCAATATTACGTATGCGGTGTAGAAGCGGTCTTATTGACCTATTTTGAATAAAGCAAATGCAACCTCGTCCTCGAAAGCTTCGTCCTGCAGCGTAACCCTCTTAATTTTTTCATTCGTCGAGCGATGTGTAATTATGTCAAAAATTTATGCCCCCGATGAAAGGCGAGTCTTGCGTCGGAATTAGGCGTGTTCGCGCACTTCATCTTCCACAATAGGTTCGAGGTTCGAGCTGGTTTCTCTCTCTCTCTCCATGCTCTCGTTCAATGTGCACTCGTGTACACGGTGATTATTATACCTCGACGGGGAGCGCGACGGGCCGGGGAGAACGCCGCTCGGTATCGAACCGAGCGCGCGCGGCACCGAAGTGAAAGGGCGCGAGGATAAGGCGCGTCGTGGTCGTCGTCGTCGCGCACGCGGCTGACGCGCGAGGAAAAATCGACGCCGGCAGCCGGAGAATCTCGGCGCTCTGTCCTGCCCGCGCCTCGCGGAGACAAAGAGGCCTGGGACGCGAGGCGAGAGCGAAAGCGCGAGAAGATTAGGCGGACGGCCGGCTGCCGAGCGTAAAAGCCCGTTGCTTGCATAATATCCGAGCCGCCCCCTTGCGCGCGCCCGTGCACTCGCGTCTACCTTTATTGGCGCGTATATCACTTCGTCGAGTTTTTCGCGCGCGAGACTCAGGGTCAGGACTGCAGCCGGTACGCGCGCTCGACTTTTTTTTCTCGTTTCTGTCGGTGGCGCGCGTTGGGAAAAGTGGCGGTTGTCGAGCCAACGAGAGCGCGTCTTTTATTTGATTTGTAATTTATTGATTTGACGGGCGCGCAGGGGAGGATGCGTCTGCCTCGTTTTTTGGTTTTTTTCCTTTGTTTTTTCGTTTCGCCATCGCTGTCGTCCGCGCAGAGAGAAAGAGCGCATTTGTCGGGCGTCGCTGCCGAAGAGCGCTATTTATATAGAGAGGGAACGCGGGCGCGCGCGCGGCTTCAAAAGGCGTGCCTTTGTTTTGTGCACGAGAGAGCGCTCTATTTGGGCGGATAAAAGAAAATTGCCCCGCGATGTAGCGGAGGCATGGTCAATCGGACACAGCAGCGCCAGAGCGCGGGTTCTGGCTTTACGTAAGTCGCGTGTAAGTGTGCGCCCGAACTATGCTGCTGCGACTTCGATTACGCACGTTTGCGCGAGCGAAAGCGCGCCGAGCATCCCCGATGCGATCGTGCATCGCTTTGGAAAACCGGCAATCTTCGCGGACGAAAACGCGGATGTGCCTGCCAGTTCCACGATTTTCGCGATGATACGCGAGAAAGCAAAGTAGCCGGTAGATTTCTCGCCAATTACATTCGGCGAGAAAATCAAGCCGCACAACTAATTTCTGCGCGGAATTTTGCATACTCAACCACAAACGCGAAATGTCCCTATCCGTATGATTTCGAGTGCACTCGGAGGTTAATTTTTGAGCAGCCTGAAAGCTCCGCGTCGAGTAAACGTTCCTCGAGTACAAACTCTCTCGAAAAAGCTATTAGCCAAAGAGTGTTTTTGTCATTGGCAACAAGTCGCAGCTTCCGGCAACGGCGCCCCAATTCCCGATCAAAAACGATAGAGTCCAAGCCAGGTGCTGGAACTGAATCGAGGAGGGGTCAATTTTTGTTTGAAACTCGAATGAAAGACATGGGGTCGAAAGAAACTCGAGATCTCATAAATTATACGACACGCGTTTTGTTGCCTACGAAGGCTCTCTTGCGCGTGTCAGTGTTTTGACAGACGTAAAAGGGAAATTGAGCGGAAAATTTTTATCGATTGCGATACGTAGAATATATATATATATATATATATATATATATATATTTGATGGTCTCACTGCAGTGAAGCTAGAAGTGTTTGGTTTCGTTGGTCGAATGCCAACAGAGAATTTTCAAGTGTGAGACTTACATTTGTGTTAAAAATTAATATGATAATATGAGAAATGTATCGAATTAGTTGATTACTTTGGAATTCATTTGATTGTATGAATAAGGATAGCTCGAAGAATAGATAATTCTAGATGTAAGTAAGATGTTGCAGCTATGACAAGTTCAGTACTTTGAGCAAAATTAATAAATAAATTACAAACTTACAAATGATTGTTGCCCATATGCAAGAGAACAAATGATTATAAATTGTGGCATACGAGTCTAAAAGTTTCTCACCATCACGAAAATCGCCTATAGCTGACCATAATAATACACCGTTACCATTGAAAACTCGATATATGTAAGCACAGCTGACCAGCACAGTAGGACTCCTTTTCATAGTCGAATGTGTTTACCCTCGTATTGAGAGTCGACCAATTAGACCGTATTTCCCGCATTTTTGGAAAAAACGCCGTAGTACACATGGAGGGCTGGAAACTGCTTAGTCTCACTGTACTACGCAGCTGCCATTACAGCGCATCCACCCCTCCGCGGAAAAATGGGATACTTGTTGTTACACGTAGATTGGGGGGATATTTCGCAGATTGACAGATCCCTTCTCTTTTTTTCTGCTAAATTTGCTGAAATGATTTGGACCTTGTTTGCCCCTAAATTAAGATTCTTTGGCTAAATCCTAATTCCATTAATCAGTGACGGAGCAACAAAAAAGTAACGTCGATTCATCGTCGATCGAGCCTTTCATCTCGTAAACGTGATGAATGCGATCCTACCTTTGATGTCCTTTTGTACCAAACGATATGAATCAAACAAGGCGTTTTTCAAATTATAACTAACAAGAGGCTTAGAAAAAGCAAATCATTAAAAAAAAAAAACGATTACAGTCAATAAGATAAGCTTCCGGCACTCTATTAATTTAGATCACTTTCCAACTCGCCCCCCCGCACTGTTTTTTTATTATTCGCCACAAAACTCTTCGGATATTCATAGTTTAGCTCGGCTTCTAAACCCGCATTGCTCCCCAACATGTAAAAGAGCTGGCCCCTTTATTTTTCTTTTTTCCTTTTTGTCGTCATCGCTGCACCGCGCATAAAGCATAAAGAAAGGGCGACTGGGGATTAATTGGATTAAACTCGGGGTCGCACAGATGCGCGGGTCACGTATGTATGCACTGCGAGCTGAAACAATGGCGCGTGGAACGAACCCGCCTGACTTTCGTTCGACGATTATGAATTTGCCGGGGTCGGTGCGCGCGATTGATATCCGCCGAACCGGTTCGAATAAAAATGTCGCTCTCGCAACTGTGACGCGGGCGAACGCGTGGAATTCAGTAATGAAGACTTCTCGAAGGGCGAGGAGAAGGCATCTCGGTGCCTTCCGCGCGAGCCCACGCAATCGATTCAGCGCGCACTTCATGCATATGATAATCCGACTCGAACTTTTCGCGGAGCCTTGAAGAGGAGGCTGCGCCACCATGGCGATCGTAAGTAACGGGCTCTGCGACGATCGTTTTTTTCTTTATTTATACATTTATTTATTTATTTATTTATTTTTTGCGTACGCACCTACACTCGAGAATTGTTCAGGGAGTAGAAAGAGAGAGAGAGAGAGAGAGAGAGAGAGAGAGAGAGAGAGAGAGAGAGAAAAAGAAAAGTAGTTGTAAACGGAGAAACGTGCAATTAACATAAGCAAGCATCCATTATGCATTTGCTCCCTTAGAAGGTGGTGGTTTGCGCGCGTGCGTTTAACGAAAATTGATATGAGCGTCGTAAAGCCGAGCCCATCAGTGCTCAATGACACAGCTGGGAAAAGCGCGCGGGCAATTCGTACGCAAATATGTAACTCGCGTTGTTGCTCGTGCCGAGCGCGAGGCCCTTTTACGAGGCTGATAATTGCCCGTCTCTCTTTAATTTTCAGTGGTGTCTTGATGCGTCTGAAATTTTCAATTGATTTATCGTCGCTGGCGTAGTTACGGCTAATCTAAACACAAAGAAAACGCGTACTCGACCACTTCATTCGACTTTACATTGGGCGAGGGTTGCACTGAAATTAATTGGCAAAGCAGTCGCAGTCGCAATGTTTCGCGCTCGTAAGGAGGAAGTCTTGTAGATATATTTTTGAGCCACACCTTTTGTATACTTGCTGAAGTAGCTTGCATTTTGAAGTACGCTGGGGAGTGGTTGCTGTATGTATATAAGTAGCAACACAGTGGTCTCCGATCGGTGAACCGTATCGACTATTGCGGCACCGCTATAGTGGCTTTCTATGATTTGCTTGTGCCACTTGGGGTCGTTCACTTATTCGGACTGTCGAGATGCCGTCGTTCAAGTCCTTTTCCAAGACTAAATAACAGTCCAGTGGAAAATGCGAATCTTTTTTTTTGTTCATTTATAGTTTTTCAACGTCTAAAAAGAATTTTATTTTGACGAGAATAAATATATAAACAAAGAAAGGATCTCTTCCGATAAAACAATTTATGATGAAGATTATAAAAATCTTTGTTATTCTTCAGCGGTCATATGTACTGTAATGAACAAATCATTTTATTACATGTTTTCAACAGACAGATTAACGAAATTACACATACATAAAAAAAATCTAAGTGCAAAAATCATTATTTCTATTCCTATAAACTTTGACCTAATTAATACGTAGTCGGAATTTTTCCGTTATTAAATCAAATTTTGATTTAAAGAAAAGATAGTTGGAAAATTGAGATGGCATGGTTTTCAATGCACAAATTCTGGAAGTGATTAAGCATATTTAACCTCACTTATAAATCACGCACAGATCAAGATAGTTTTGGAAAAATTATTAGCATCATTTCGATACGAGGACATTTCAGTTTTTAAATTATTTGTCAGATTCGTGACAAGTAGAAATAGATTACTTTTCAAATGATATAAATTCTTTATCGAATATGATTGTTCAAAAGCTTGAACAATGCCTTCAGCCTATAAATGACGTAAAAGTAAGCTCGCGCGAATAAGCTGAATAGATAACATAGACACGCCATTGAAGAAAAAAGTAGGCGCAACGACACCGTTGAATAACGAGCGATGAAGAGCTCAAGTTCGCTCGCACGCTAATAACGCAATATTAAAGCTTCCCGCGAGCTGCACACAAGTCTCCGCGAAGAGTGCAACCACTCGCTTTTTCTTTCTCTCTTTCTCTCTTTCTCTCTCTCTCTCTCTCTCTCTCTCTCTCTCTCTCTCTCTCTCTTTATTGTAACGTTACGGGCGGCGCCGCTTACCGCAATTACGCGTAAGCCGCTTTTCTCTCCCTTATTACGCCATAACAACGTCGTTTCGCGACTGTTTTACCTGCGCGCGTCCGAAACGATTTCCGTGTCCAAGAGGAACGACGACGGTTCGGTGAACTCTCTTCATTAATCGACACTCGGCGTGCAAGAGGAGTATACTGAACTCGCGCGGCTCCTTTCGCTTTTCGTTTCAGGTGAGTTTTGGTGCCGATCCATCAGCGATCGCAAGACGCGCCTTAACCTGAAAAGCGAAATCGGCCGTTGCGCAATATCGATCTCCTGGCACGCACTATCTTCCCGCCGACGACTTTACGAGGCTCTCGTAAAGCATTTTCGTTATTAACCGGCCTCGACCTTTTGCTCGTATGCACTTGCAAACTCGCCCCCCCCCCCTCCTCGCACCGCCTCGCCGCGCGCGAGTAAATTACGAGCGTCCAAAGATTTTTGAGTCTCGTTTTTTTTTCTTACGCTTCGGTCGCTCGATTTACGGCGAGCGCGCTGTTATCGAGATCGTTTGATATTTATGGACGCGCCCATAACAGAAAGCTCAATCGTTCCATTTGTCGTGCGATTATTTACGATTTTCCAGAAAAGTCTGGCCGTTGTGCACGTACCAGCCAAGCCAAATCAGGTGGTTCATCGTACGGGCGTTATTCCGAGGGACTGGGCGCAGAATTTTTCCTCGTATTTTACAATCAAAGTGGCACGAGATGTACGCGAGGCGCGCGCGGCGATAAAAGCCTTATTTCTCCGAATAGACGCAGGCGAAGGCAAAAATCTTTTATAAGGAGAATTTTCTCTCTGGCTGTCGAGCATCTCAGATCCCGGGAAGTATCAAGTCTCTCTTTCTCCCGTACGAAAGAGAGAGTAGATGATGTGTATATATATATATATATATATGTACATATATACAAGGCGAGTCTAGCATGACTCTCTCGCGCGGAGTTAAAGCGAGAGAGGAGGAGAACGATCTTTTACCTCGACCTTTAAAGCCCAAGCGCGCTCTGTGCGCGGAATGCAATATCGCCACCCCCCGCGTACACACACACACACACACACACACATGCGCAAGCGTGCGCCTCGTTAACTTTTCAGGCAATTGCCGTATATACCCGCGCCGCGCGCACCAGAGCTTTTTAGTCAATGGATTATCTCTGCTGACGTGCGAATGCGCGAGCGAGAAAACGAAACGACGTGTTGGTATTGTTTACGGCCGATCGCGTCAAAACTCCCGTAAATTAAGCAGTATGCAAATCTCACAGGCCGCGGCAGGGCTGAGAAACAAAAAGAAAAAAGAAAAAAAAAATGACAGAAACCGGCAATTTGCACGTCGACGCCGAGTGCGATGCCGTAATCAACGTTTAAGCCGCAGAGGCGTTGCGACAATCCCACCGCTCGGCTGATAAATCACCGCGCGAGGGAAAATGCCAAGCTCGCCCCCCCCCCCCCCTCTCGCCCATCGTTCCCGCGTGCTCGGACCACGCTCGTCCCGATGCCGTTTCGACCGACCTGCGTTTCGAGTCGACGATCCCCGACGGAGAAAGCCATAGTTGCGCGCGCGAGAACGACATTCGGAATCCGTTTTCCGCGAGTGAGAGAAAGAGAGATAGTCGTTTGAAAACTTCTCACTCTAGACGCGCGAGGCCCAGCTTTTTCACTTGCTCCCGGGCTCGGCAAAGTCCAACGTGTTTTTCACTTGTGCAATGGGTTGGGTTGTTGACTTTTCATCCGTTTCGTTTTGTAACACGACAAGTTCAATGTGAAGACGACGAACGCGACAAACGAGACAATCCAAGCGAGTTTGAAGAATTCAATCGACAATTAATAGTCGAAAGCGGAATGCGATTCTCTTTTTTATCGACAGATGGCCGCGTGACGTTTCGTTTGCCTGCCAATTTTATTAGTTTCCCGAAAGTAAATGCCACTATGAGCGAATGCTAAGCTCAATAAATGAGCAAATCTGACTCCAGGAGAACAACCGTCTGTTTTTGCTTGACGTTGAATGCGAACATTGAGAGGGGCGTCGAAATAAAAACGCACAATTTTCATCGAGCTAATAACCAGAGGAAAGTGCAATCTCGGCCGAGATAATAAAAGCGCGCATTTTCACGGCACCTCGCGAGAGCAATCTCTCACTGGCGATTCCAACTGACCGCAATAAGAAGAAGAAAAAAAGAAAGAAAGAACGCTAACGAAGTAGACGTATATCGCACGAGATTTTCCACAAAATCGTCGTGTGCGGTTGTGGCGGCGCGTAAATCAGATTGGCTCTTTGTCCCGGCCAGCGGTAAGGGAAAAACTTTCTCGCGCGCTCGCGAGAGTGCAAATTAAAGAGGCGCGCTGGGGTGGGGAGAGGTATAGACGGATAGACCGCGAGACGGATAGACCGGCGCACATTTGCATTTCTCGATCGTGCTCTATCGAGCAGAAAGATGCGCCTCGCCGCGATTTCTCGGTGAAATTCGAGAGGGGCTTATCCTTGGATTCGCCGCTTATTCCTTCGTTCGACTGCCCGGCGCGATTGTTGCGTGACGAGCGCTCGAATCGGCGGATCCATTTAGCCGCTGCGCATAGGCTTTCGTTTCGTTCTCGATGCGCGCGAAGCCCTGACTTTCTGCCGAAGCGAAAAGGCGTACGCGTGAACCCATTGGTGTCTGTTGCCGTTCAGACATACGCGCGCATACGCCACTTGGTGAAATATCAACTCCTTCCCTCGCGCGCAGTGACAACTTTCGCTTTCGCGCGCTTATCGGCAATTTTCTCCCTCGAACGTATGCGCGCGTAATTGCCAGTGTCTGCTTCGCGAACGTTTAATTATGAAATATTCGGACGTAAGACATTGTCATGCAGAGTATACGCGCCGTCGCAGTGCGCACCTGGCTGTGGATGCACGTTAATTCTATGTAATTACATTTAGAAAGCGTTCGCGCGCGCGTTTTGTGTGCAAAAGCTCAGAACGAGGAAAATCACGTTTGGCGCGGAGGCCTGGATAATGTTCGTTTGGCGGATCGCAGCCACGGGGCTCGTTCGATGTGTCATTCAAGGAGGCAGCGCGAAAATCACGGCCAGCCGTCGCTCTCCCGGTGCCGATCTCATTCTCGCGCGAACGACAGAGAAAGTATCCGCTTGCTTGGATCTGACGCGCGAACCATGCCCTACCAGCTGGCAACACAAAGGGGAATTCGCCTCGCGATCTGCATCTTCGGCATTTCTTCGTTAGAATACGAATGTACCCGGTGGAAATTTTCGGCTATACCCATTCAATTTTATTTACCGGTCGTTCATTTCGCGGCGTAAAAACAGCTCGTACCGTTAATCGAATCACGCATCCTTATAAAGAAGACGAAGAAAAAAAAAAAACAAGAAATCAAGAGATTACATAAGGGTAATACATAAAAAAACCGTTTGCCATATCGAGTTTTAGCAGCAAAGGTCATCGGCGTGGTTTCGCGAGATATTCGCAATCGCGTCTCGGGTAATCGATGTGTGGGAAAATGAGAAAATACGCGAGATGATTGATTAATAAAAGCGTAAATCGAGACCTGCGGTATTTCTTGAGCGGCTCGTACTTTTTGCAATTAAACGCTTCTGCGAAAAGAAAATATTTCTTATTTTTTTTTTTTTCTTTCAGTCGCGAGCTTCGCTGTACTAATTACTTCACGAGCGTCCCGTCGAGGAGAGAAAAAAGAAACGAACGCGCGCGCGTCGCGTTCAAACCCGTTGACTGCTCGAATTCAATGAAGCAGAAATTCGACTTGAATGACTTTGTCGCTGCGTTCTGCCACTTTGATTTCGCCTCCTTTCGTGACTATTATTCGACGAAACCGATATTTAAAAAGGCGGAAAGACGCAGCGACTAAAATTGGCGTCTTTGGCGAGCTTTTCGAACGCCCTACAGAAGCTTCGAAAGTTGTTATTCATGACTTTCTCGCAGGAATGAATTCGTCACTTTCTCACGTGATGATTAATGCGCGTGCATCATTATGCATCGGACCAACGATACGAGCGCGCACAAGTGTCGTTACATCCGCAAACAATTGAGCGCCAAGTGTCTAATTCAAACACTTTCACTCGCTTTGAGCTGATGGATGATGTCCTCCCCTTCATTGCTCTCGGCTTTTGTGTCTTCGCAAGTGTGGATATACGCGCGCAGACGTGTCGCCGTTAATACACGAGGCGCTTTAGCAAATTTGCTGTGAGATGTTGATTTACGTTATAGCGCTTTCTGCTGTGTTGTTGTGGCAATTTTTATTGGGATATGTGATCAGCTGTAATTATTTTCTGAGCAAACGTGTTTTCGGGAAATTTATTCGACAATTATATTTATGAATCGCTTAATTTTTTTTAATGGCGTTTCTAATCTTGACACGATATAAAAGTGATTGAAATTTTTTTGGATCACAATCCTAAGTCCAACTGGAAGTAGAAAGTAATCTTTTAGAATTACCTACTTCAAACAACACTTTTTAATCGTCACATACAAAGCCTATAGTATTTCAATTTAAACAGCCTAAAACCTCCCGCAAGCAGATCGTAACCTACATACCTAATAAACCAAAAGCTACGTGCAGTTTCCCTCCTCCAAAAAAAGAAAAGAAAAGGAAAGAAAGGAACAAATAAAGTTCGCAAAACCAACCAACCATAATCTCCGACAGACAAACAGCCTAGAAGAGGATAATGGCAAAAAGTAGAAAAAGAAATGAAGAAAGAAAGAAAAAAAAGAAGCTCCATGCCCGTCAATTCGCTCTCGTCCCTCATCTTTTCTCTCTCGCAGCCGAGCGCTCGCTCGCATTTGTACGTTGTTGTATACACACGCGAGAGCGAGCAAGAGAGAGAGAGAGACGCACGTAGGTGCAACTTTCTTGCACGCGGCATTCCAGCCTGGTCAGAGACCTGTATGCGCGCCAGCTCCACGGTGCGCGTGTATATATGTATGAAGAGAGAGAGAGAGAGAGAGAGAGAGAGAGAGAGAGAGAACCGCGAGAGCAGGGATAGCAGAGAGAGAGAGAGAGAGAGGGAGAGAAAGAGAGAGACGTTTATTTCGCAAAAAAACGATCGTCGACTGGTTTCAGATTTTGACGAGAGACTTTTTTTTTCTTCGCACGGGAGCGAGTTGATTTTGGTTTAATTGAGTTGAGGGCACTTTTTGGGAGAACCGCAGTAGCTCGTGTGTCAGATCAAACATTTTTGTTGTTCTTATTCACGGAGCATTTGGAGGGGTTGACGAGGCTTTTAATGTCACTTTGGCATTTGTAGCTTTAATATGACAACTCATAACGTTGTGGGGTCCGCTGATGTATTTCAACAGTTGATTTTAGCGCTTTGTAATCAAATTGATTTTAGGTTATTATATGTTTTCGGATTGATAAGTTAATAGCTAATCACGTAACCCGCAACTTGAGAAATAAATCGAAAGTTACTGACAATTTCGAAAATTAACTCAGTAAGGAAGCTAGTATATTTCTTCCGTGCTACTGACGAAGTGACCCAAGCTCATCTATTAGTTTAATGTGGAACAACTTTTCTAGAAATGCGAAAACGAAAATTCGCGTCCAACGCCTCAGTACGAAAATCAATAGGAAAACGTAACGATGGAATGAAATGCGCGTGGACCACCACGAGGATCGTTTACACAAAAGAATATAACCATTAAGGAAATTGCCGTCGTCTCTTGTTTTCGCCTTTGCGCGCCAATGCAATTAGGTTAATTGGAGCGGGGGCACGCTTTGGCATTCGTTGTTACACGTTCCTGGAAAGAGCACTGCAAAAGTTATAAAATCGAAAGGGAAAAGAATTCCGCCTCGAAAATTCCAGGCTAAGAGCTAAAAGCGTACCATTAATTTATGCACCCGTTGAAAAATTAAGCCCCGACCTTGGCTTATTGTGTGTCATCGATGCGTAACGGTTACATAAAACATTTGACGGCGCGACGTATACATCATAAATCCTCTCGTGAGCGACGCTTGCGCGGGCTAGCTTTTCGAGAGCGACTGTAATGGGTAATCAGATTTGCGCCGGAGCTTGTGGCCTAGAAACGGCGCTTCTTTTTTGCCGCGTCTAGTCACTCGGCCAAACCAATTCCAAGCGTTTCGGCGTTTATGCCGAGCGGCGATTCACTTTCTCGTCGGACACTTACAAGGTCGAAGAGGTAATGCGAAATCGCGTGATGCAGCTAATTGGAAAAAAATGTATATGTTCGCGAGCGCTTATCTAGAACTCTCGCGCATCCTGTCGAGTCCGACGAATCACGTTCTCTCTCTCTCTCTCTCTTTTCGTTTGTTACAAGCTCGCGTTACGTGTTTTTACGCTTGTTTGGTTTGTCGTTGAAATAAAATGCGTGTTAGAGGCGAATTGCTCTGCTTCGTCCGAATAATAATAAGAAGGCGGTTATGTAGCGACAGAGATTTTTACTTTGCTTGCGCAATTCCATACGTGAGATTGGGAAATCATCATATGGGAAAGCTAAAAAGTCTTGTTTGTAAGCATATACGCGTGTGCGAATTCGGTTGATTTTGGTCACATGTATCTGCTTTAGATGTACTTACGAAAAAAAAAAAAAATTATCGGGACACTTGCTTTCATGCGGAAATTGCGTGGATATATTTCAATTAAAAAAGCGATATTTGTTTTGTAATTAATAGGTCGGCGTATACTGTCTAGCCAGATTATCATTTGAGTGCTTTCACAATTCCAAACAAGCCATGTTATTTAACAATGGCTAAAGGAAATCGGAATCGTAACAAAAAGCAGAAAGCGCTCCGATAATAATCCACGCATACGAACCTTTATAAAACAGGGCATCGAGGAGTGTAAGGACGCGAAACATCCGGCCTCCCTCGCCCCTGCTCGCGGTGCCTTTCAAAATATTTAATCACTGGCAACAAGCGAAAGAACGAAAGAGTGGATTTGCGGGTAGTTAAACGTAATATACGCGCGAGGCAGAGTGGAAGGAAAGCTGAAAAGCACCCCGTTGGAGGCTCCGCAGGCTCGATCGATTATACGTCGCGCTCGCCTTTCTAAACGTCTCGCACGTCGCGTATCTCCCCGCACGTGACGATTAAAAAGCAATAATAATGAACTAAAAGGACAAAGTAGAGCGCGCGCGCGTGCGTAGCTGCGACTTGGGAGACTCGAGAGAAACCGGTTTTATACGTGTCTTATCAGGAGAAAGAGAGTTGATTGTGCGGAGGTGCACGACTCGCTCGATTTTCATTTAGTTTTGATGCTTTGATTGCGCGCCGATCATTCGACGCCCGGCACTTCCTTGTACCCGTCTACGAATCGACGACGAGACACCGTAAATCCCAATCGAGCTAGCAAAGCGGGACTCGATCGGCAGCAGCCGCAGTCGCTTTGGTCCGATCTCACTTCCGCGTAAACAACTGAATTGTAATTGGGCTGTCGCGCGCCCGCGCGCCACAGTCGACGCGGCGAACGACTACGTGCCGCATAAATCATTCGCGTATGCGACTAATTGTCGGCCGTCTGCGCAGCGCGAGAGGTGGCGGTGGCGTTGCGTTAATTGATTCCACGCCCGACACTGACGCCGCTAATTCCGCGCGCCGAGAGAATGAGGATGGAAAGCAAAAAAGGACGACCGCGCGCTCGTAAATTTTCGTTTAATTCCCGAGGCTCGCGGGAGAATCGCGTCGAGGAGGGTACGCGACCTTCTTCATCATTGAAATCTGCGGGTGATTGCAGAGGCAGGCAACTTCCTTCTTGCAGGGTCAGAGCCCTTTGCGGCTCTTACGATGTCAACTTATGAGTTAGCCCGTTGCGTTTTCAGTTCTTTACACTCCACTTTTAGTTGGACTTTGTTTTGTCGTTGCGGTTTTGGAAAATGCAAAAATTCCTTTTTGAAAGTATTGTCGAGTGAAATTACCCAGCGACTTGAAAGGACAGACAGTTATGATAATTTTGACTACACCCTAGGTAATAGTTCGAGTGTGTCAAGTATACCGACTGCAATTTACAAATTAACTTAATCCGGGCGAAAAAAAAAAAAAAAAATCACTCGAGCGCGAAGAAACGAGCCAAAAGCACACATCCAGCTTCCTTTCCGTCGAACGTACGTTGCTCGCGTTTTCTTTGCCACCGACGCACGCGCGGCGCTCGTACTGCGAAGGCGCAAGGCAGCTCTCGCCGAAAAGAGCAAAGCGCGTTTCCCGCGGGAGCGGCGACCTCCCGCATAAGCGCCATTATAGAACGCCGAAGGAGAAAATCAAGCGGCGACACGTGTCGCGCAGCGGTCCCCTCGTTACGTCACGCGGACCGAGCAGCCGGCGTGTGCAGCAGCGTGGGAGAGCGCCTCGTTTAATTAATTCGAACGCGCTCGGGATCCCGTATTCGCTCTCGCGCGGCAGGACGGCTCGTCCACCTCGGATGTCCCTTTCATCTCTCTCCGCGAGCACGCCGACGACGCGGAACGTTGAAAGTTCGACCGGCCAAGTGAGACCTTGGATGATGGCAGTCGGATGAAAACTTACGATTCTGCGCCTCGATGAAAATTCAAGGCACGCATCACTGCGTTATCATCGAAAAGCCGATCTCCGGCAACGGCGCCATGTGTGCGTCTCTAATTCTAGCCCGATCCCTCTAATTAAGTCCTGGGAATACGAAAAAGAGGTCGATAATTTCATGCATCCAACGTCTGATCGCAACGCCGCAGATGCCGTCAATCGGACGAAAACGAAGCGGGGAAGTACAATGAACTTCCTCCTCCGTCTCCAGCGTTTGATAATCGCTTTTCTAACGTACGCAGCGCTTTTAATAATTTTTTTTCGTCGGATAACGCTTCGTCTGTCTACGGTTGTGACGTCGCTGGCTACGACGCATCGGGACAAAGATGGGAATTTTCTCGCGCGCCTACTCCGATATATCGCTTCGTTTGCTCGCGGCGATAGCGACGGCGCGGAGGCTGATTTTGCGAAAATTGCACGTTCCTTCACCGATCGCGATCTACAAGCGCAAAGCTAAGCGACACTCTGTATCCCCGTTGTTCACAGAGACACCTGGACAAGGGAGGCGACCTAGCCGAGGCAGCCTCGGCCTCGGGTCTGCGCGAGCTCGCGCGCTCGCTCAAGCACCACCTGCGCGGCTTCGGCGCGCGCCTGGAGGACCGCCGCGAGTACCTGGAGGACACGTCCCGATGCTGCCTGCTGCAGGACCGCGCGTACGAGTGGGCGCAGGAGGCGCGCCTGGCCGGCGAGAGACGGGCCCAGCAGTTCCTGGCCGCGAGGCCGCCTTTGCCGCCCGAGCACTTCGCCGAGATGATGGCCTTGGCCGAGAAGCTGGGCAACGAGATCCTGCTGGAGCAGTGCCGGCTGGCCAGAGCTAAGTGCGCCGAGGCGTTGGAGATGACGCGGACCAGCTCGGCGCCCGGCAGCCCCGCCAGGCGGAGGAGCCTGGCCAACTCGGACTCGGCGAACTCGTGGGACGACGCGCTGGCCAAGCGTGAGTAGACGGCAGCGGCGCCGCGCCCCCGAGAAGGGAGCGCCTCCTCTTTCACGATGCCGCTCTGCCCTCAGGCGCGAGCTGGGACGACAGCGACAGCAGCGGCGCCTCGTACGCCGGCGCCCTGGACAGCAGCAGCGGCGGCGGCAGCGGCAACGGGCGCCTGGACAACATCGCCGAGCTGCGCGAGAGCGCCGAGCAGCTGCTCGACTGCTCGACGCCGCCGCGCAGTCCGCAGGCGCCGCGACGCCTCGTCAAGCCGCCCGTCAACTCGCACCTGCATCGCGCGCCGAGCATCGCCCACTGCATGAAGGCCAAAAAGTGAGTCTCGCCGACCCTCTACGAGCGAGCGGCGCGCGAACCCGAGGAGGCGCATTTTATCGTTTGACCCCAATTGCGCGTCGCTTTCCAAGCGCTCCAACGGTGCTTGATTGGCCGCCAAGGAAAAGGCCATCTCGGGTCTCGATATCGCGAAAATTATTCGGAGCCAGGCGAAATAAGTCCGAGAAGCATAACTGTTATTGCTCTCGCGCAGCTTCGCTGCTGCCGTCGACGCCGCCGCCGCCGCCGCCGCGAAAGTAATGAGCTTCCGAGTAAGCACTCTTAACACGTGCTCCTATTTCCATTTGCAGAACCTTATTACTGATAATGAGGGAGATGATACAGACCGAACGCGACTACGTCAAATCCTTGGAGTACGTAATAGAGGTAAGCTCGCAATCTCGGTGCAAGAGCGGAACGAAAAAACAAAGAAAAATACGAGACAACTTTTGATTGTTCATTTATTTCATCGGATTTCATTCGACTTTATTTTATTTTGTTTCACATTTTTTTATGCTGCCAGAACTATATACCGGAGCTGGTGAGAGAAGATATTCCGCAGTCGTTGAGAGGCCAGCGTAACGTGATCTTCGGCAACATCGAGAAGATTTACGAGTTTCACAGCCACTACTTCCTCCACGAGCTCGAGCAGTGCGAGCAATCGCCAATGATGGTCGGACAGTGCTTCCTACGCCATGTAAGCTTGCCTCGCTCGTGCTTGGCGACTCATATATATTCAAAAAGGACGTTCACCTCCAATGGCAGAAATGACATTCTCCGTTCCAGGAAAAGAAGTTTTACCTCTACGCGCTGTACAACAAGAACAAGCCCAACTCGGACTCTCTGATGGCGGAGTACGGCTCAGCTTTCTTCAAGGCCAAGCAGATGGAGTTGGGCGACAAGATGGATCTGGCCAGTTACCTACTGAAGCCTGTCCAGCGAATGGGCAAGTACGCTCTTCTGTTGCAGCAGCTCGTCAAGGCGGGTACAGATCTGACGGAGCAACTGTCGTCGGGTGAGGGTAAAGACGAGAAAGATGGTATTGAGAGTTTGAGACCCTTGGTCGAGGGCGAGACGGACCTGAGGGCGGCCGAGCAGATGGTCAGATTCCAGCTAAGGCATGGTAATGATCTGCTTGCCATGGATTCCCTCAGAGACTGCGATGTGAGTATATCTCTGGCGCCTCGCGGCAACCACTTTCAGCTGGCATAACGATCGCTTATATCGATTGTTTGCGGCGCAGGTGAACGTTAAGGAGCAGGGCAGGTTGCTCAGGCAAAACGAATTCCTAGTGTGGCAGGGTAAAGGCAAGAAATGCCTGCGACAAGTGTTCCTCTTCGAGGATCTTATACTGTTCAGCAAAGCTCGTCGATTCCCCGACAGGAAGGTAAGAAGGAAGAGCCAGAGCTAGTCTGCTCTCGTTGCGATGCATACTTCAGTTTGTCCGCGATTTTTGCAGAATCTCGATATCTACATCTACAAGCACAGTATCAAGACGACGGATATAGGACTGACAGCCGTGATCGCCGACTCGCCCACCAAGTTCGAGATCTGGTTTAGAAAGAGAAAACCCGGCGACACTTACACGCTACAGTGCGCCAGCGAGGATATCAAAAAGGCTTGGACCGAGGAGCTTAGCAATCTTCTTTGGAAGCAGGCGCTCAGAAACCGAGGTCAATGCCCATCCAATTGTCTTAACAACCGAATTTCGCAATTGCGAGACTAATGCGGTTTTTCTCAATTGCAGAAGTGCGCATGGCAGAAATGTCGAGTATGGGTATCGGTAACAAGCCTTGTCTGGATATCAGGCCCAGCGCTAATCAGATCAACGATCGTTCGATCAGCGTGGCCCAATTATCAAAGAGTACGCATGTTAACGCGCGTTTTTTTTTTTTTTTTTTTTTTTCACGGTCAAACAGCCCTTTTCAAGACTGCTAATCACATTTCATTTTTTGCGCAGCTCCAAGGTTTAGAAACTCGATCGCAGTGAGCAACACCGACGACTCGAGTCGGTGCAGCAGGCGACCCAACAGTGTCATATCCGTCAGTTCATCCTCGAGTAGCGGAGGAAGCAGCGGACCTCCGACGACCCTTAATTTGGGCTTGGACACCAGTCCACGGCTTCATCATCGAAGCACCACACTTAATAGTCAATGTAGCGTCGGTAAGTGAGCTTCGACATTTATTTCCAGTATGGAAAACATTCTATTTGATGATTAAAATCGAATGATCTCTTGCAGAGAGCGGCATAATCGCAGATATCTCGATCGTGTCGGACGACGGTGGCGATGGTACGGATCGTAGTCATTGGAACTCAACGCTCGAGTCACCAACATCACCACCCATAACCGGTCACTCGACACCACAGCTACAATCGCCGATGAGCGTCACTTCCTCAGTTACCTCGCCTTCCTCCTCGGAGGCTAACCTCGTGCCCTACGATCAGGACGTCTCAGTCAATCTGTGAGACGAGCGAGCAATGACTTAATTTCTTTTGCACGATTTGATAATGTGGCATTCCCCTCCCCTCCCTATCTTTCTTGTTTTATTTCTTGCATTTCTTTATTCGTTGAATGCCTCACGTGGCGATCACGCGCACACACTTAGAGATCATGAGTACCACTTTTTGTAAGATATTGTAATATAACGAAGGTTTTATACAACGTGCGTAATCCAATAGACTATTATACCTTGTTTTCCTGATAATATATCTTAAAAAATGGTAAAAAAAAAGATTTTTCTCGTATAAAACTACTCATAAGAATTTTATTCACTAATATTTTATATTTTTATCAAAAGTAACGATTATAAATGAGAAAAAACAAACTATTATTGCGATTATTATTATGATTATTATTATTATTATTGTAATTATTAACCTCAAGTCATTTGTAAAACAATTTTTATCGTCTGTAGCACGTAAAATCTCTTTTATAACATGTAGTAACACGCCCTATAAACGTAAAAAAGTGAAAGCCAAATTCGATTTTTTTCATCGTATATATGAGTTTTATTATTAATATTGTAGCGCGCGTGGATCGTTTTTGTCGAGCTTAAGATGTGAAAGTCTTCGTAGATTTACGATAGAAAAAATGTAAGCTCGTCACTAAGACAGCCCGCGCGGATGACGGAAAGCGTGTGAAAATTTGTTTCTTCTTTAGTGAAAAAATACTTTTTTCCCCTTAGTCGTCGCTAATATTCCTCTAATTGTGGATTGATCAATTAACGAATAACTCGC
The DNA here is from genome assembly GCF_024137745.1 of Phymastichus coffea. Lineage (NCBI taxonomy): Eukaryota > Metazoa > Arthropoda > Insecta > Hymenoptera > Eulophidae > Phymastichus > Phymastichus coffea. The sequence goes on along the minus strand of NW_026707060.1, from coordinate 43,042 downwards.
GATTTATTGTTCATACGTGCGATCGACGTAAACTGATATACATCCTAATAACTCTGTCCTCGTGCACTTTTTTGCTCGAAACTAAACTCTCACAGGTTTAAATATTTTTATATGCAGACTTTTTGATTAAGCTGTTTCTAAAATTTAACCGATTGAACGCGGCGATCGCTCATATGAACGTATATGAAAAAGGGAAAGAAAAAAGTCCTTATATTTTGTTATTGTTTAAGGGATGAGAGAATCGATTATTTCGTAATCTCGTACAAGGAAAGTAAAAAAGCGGTCCGCCCGGATATCTACGATTATATCTCGTGGTTAGTGACCGAACTGTATTTATTATTGAGTGTTTTTTACTTTTTATTAATCTAAACCAATTTTCTTTTAAGTTAACTCTCCGTTTCGTTTGTTTATAAAATCTATCAAGTAACGAAAGAAAACTGTAGAATGTAGAAAAAAGATACACACGCAGAGAGCTTTTTTCGGCACTTGTCATATTAAAACTATCCAAAGTATTCTAAACTGACTCTCGTACGCCCTATGTGAATACTTCATAATTAATTAGCTTTGTCAGAGAGATAATCTAATTTCTTGAGGGTTTTACACGGATTTTTCTATGCGAATTCTACACTTTGATCTCAAAATTAATTTGGCATACAAAAACATTAATCATTCATGAACGATTATATAAAGAAAATGCACTGTTTTTTTCATAAAAAAAAACTTTAAAAGCTTTACACTTGTCCATTAATTTTGGGATCGAACCAAGATATAATAAAACTAATAAAAGCCATGTAAATGAAAGTCGCGCGATTTTGGCATAATAGTTAGCATATAGCAGTCATAATCAGGCGGTTAAAATTAAAGTTTAAGATTTTGCCGATAGTCACTCGATACTTTTCTTTTTATAGGTATTTATTAAGACACGAGGTTTCTTTTTGTTCATCGCTCGTGCGCATCAATTGCATCCTGAATAAATGTCAGATAAAAAAAAACTGTACATATACTATAACACATTATTTTTCAGTATTGTAACTGTCTTCTAACACCGATGTATTTTATTACTTTATGAAATATACTATTGGGTGCCTTTTGTAGCGAATTTGCGAGATGTTTTGTGTTTTTATTCATTTAATAAACCTTGGAAAAATATTAATAAAATCATTTCTCTATTCCCTGTATTGTAATTTACAGATACAACAACGGAAAACAATTCAGTATCACAGATACGGAAAACTTATGTACAAAAAGTATTGAACTATTTCGTAAGCTTCAAATAATTGCCAGTTTCGATTTGAAATGATTCATTATAACGTTATACTGATCTTGATTAATCAAACGGCCTTTCTGCACGTTTTGCGCCAATTCTGGCGCACTCGGAATATCATGATCTTTACAGTAATGCAACATTTGAGTGACTGCCAGTGTATAATTTACAAAATCTTTGCCGTTCATCTCGTAATACTTTGACACTGCAATTATGTCTGCAATTTCATTTTTAAGAACTTGCCAAAATTCTCCCTTCATTAATAGCTCCCTTTGCGTGGCAGTGTACGATCCTTCTTTGTTTTCTTTCTTGCTTTTACATTCGTTCTCGAATCGTAACTTTTGTAATCCTCTGTAGTCTCGGTCCAACATTGCTATTGATGGCATGTGAGATCTATCGATAGACGAATGAGGCGTGCCACTGATACAAGCTTCCCAGGGGACGGTGTTTATTGTAATGTAATTACTACATTTGGGGAAGTTATCGCGAACTTCGTCATAAGAACCTCCAAATTTCTTTGGTGCTACTGAGTCTAAATAGAACTCAATTTTTGCCATATTTTGCGAGTCCTTCGATGCTTGGAAGAACACAGACTTTTTCGTAGTCTTTTTCTTCTTTGTTTTTTCAGTAACACCTTTAAAAACCAATGACTTGATTAGAAACTTACAGAAATTAATGGTAAAATAAAATTTCTCACCGTTTTCAAGCTCACCACTTTCCGTCTTTACCACAATAAAGTCAACAATCTGCGCGACAATAGTATTTGCAATGTTCGTATCAAAAAAATGTGTAGCCAAGCTCTCGGGTATACGAATCCTTCTCGTCCAGTTTGCATTTCCATATTCTCCATGCTCCTCCACGGTTTTAATATCTCTTGCTATTTGAGTGGAATTGACATTCTTAAGCAATCTAACATTGTCGGTTGAGTGTTCAAGCAGATAATATGATTCTCTGTAAAGTCTGACCATACGGTGGAAGATTTTTATGCAGACATCAAGATTTAGATTGCCCGAGATCATCAGACTTACGATGTAATTCAAAGATTTACCTGGACCACAATAGAACATTAGAGTGATGTCTAATGGATCTTCGAATAGAAAATTCAATTGTAAATCATTCCTTGATAAGCATAAATTTACCTTTGAGGTATTCAGCTTTTTGAGCAAGATCGTCGATGTTATTTGCCTCTTTGAACAGTGACAATACAATAACTGCGACACCCTCAGCAACCATTACACTTGCAATATTCGCAATTGTAAAAGTCAGCGGTGGGAATGCCGTTGATCGAGCTATCAATGTCATAGCTCCGAAAATCTGATTTCTCGCTTTGTCTAGTACGGATTCCATCACCGTAGCTACTTTCTTTAATCCGTAAATAGTTTTCATTCCTTTGGAGCCTACTTACAGAATTGTATTTACAAGCTATTGTCGTTTTTCACACCACTCGGTGAAAATAATAACTCACCGAGTTCCGTCAGTTCGGCCTCCGTCATAAGATCCTTCGTTTGCTTTTCCTCTTTAGTATCCGGTTTGAATATTTTCAAATAATCCGTAAATCTTCGACTAATCGTTAAATTTTGCGCGTCGCTACTTTCGGTAGCTTCTAGCAAAACCTCAACGTTACTGCAATAAAGCTTCAATGTAGTCAATTTAGCGGCCAAATGCTTCACCAATAGATTGTCACGTCCGTTAATACGTTTCAAAAGTACACGTTGAAAATCGTAATTACAGTCGTCGTTGAAATAATGATTCTCCATGAAGGATATTTCTTCGCTCAAACCCGCATGCGTTATGTTCAAGTAGTCTTGAAGCTCGGCAATAAAGCTCACGGGCTTCTCGCCGTTGGAGTTACTGGTAGGGAAAGTCTTGGACAGGACGCTTTTGAATTTGGCTAGGAGAGGACCCTTCTCTTCGAGCGTCGCGTCAAATAACGTGAGAAACGCTAAACCGTAAAAGAGAATTCAGTCACGCCATCTATATGCCATCGGATTACTTTTCTTACCTGGATACATAACACCCGCGTTTTTACTCAAGCAAATCGCGTTGATCAACGAGGCCTTAGCCTTGTCAACCTCGTCGTTTTTCAAGAAGAAGTCGGCTTGCAACACTCCGTAATAAGGATTCTGCGATATCGAGCCTTCAACGATCTTTTTTGTCTTCTCGTGATGTTTGAATTTGAAAAAAATGAAACTGGCATCTTTCAATGAGAACTGCTTGCCTTCGAAATTTTGATCCTCGAGCCAAAATGCCCAATACTCTTTCAAGTCCTTCATCAAGTACGAATGGCCCCAAGTTATCACATTGTTGTTCTTTAATTCTTGACAGAAATCGGAAAATAAACTGAACAGTGCGTCCTCGTAGCGCAATACGTCCACTTTTGATAGTTTGATATCACTCAGTCTTTCTCTTTCATTAATGTCGATTCTTCTTTTCATCTTGAAATTCAATTTTATTAACGTTTATTTATCCTAATGTAACCAAAGCTTTTAAGCGCTCTTACCTCATCGAAATCAATCTCATCTAAATTAGAAACATCAATATTCAGCTTTCTTATCTCGCTCTCCCTGACAATTAACTGGGCACTCCCTAAATTTCCCTGCCTTGAAGTACGGAAGAAAGCCTGTTCTCGCACACGTTCATTGTCAGGACAGAATCCAACGCATACATGTAAGCCACCATTTTTCTCAAGCTCTCGTGAGGTCTTGAAATCAGCACCGCGACCAGCAATGTTAGTTGCGACGATCACGTCACCTGGGGATACCATCTCCTGCGTCACGTCAGCTGTGTCTTCGTCTTGAAATTTCTTCAATTTGATCTTGCAGTCCCACGGTAATTCTTTCACCGCTTCGAACTGCTCTTCCAGCATCATCAAGTCGGCTATTGTTTTACAGATTATCAAGACTGCTCTACCTATGTAAATCAAATTTTTGGTTATTCAATTGCTTGCGCAAATATTTACTCAAGATATTTTACCCGTCGATCGAATTATTCCAATCGTCATCAGAGTAACCTCGTAACACCACTCATCGTCCGGTACGACGATTCCCTTCATCTCCACGAACAATTTTGTCTTGTAGGTTGGAATTCTCGCGTAATCTACATTATAGATCGACGACAACAAATCCTGCTCGGCCTTCGATCCTAAAGTACCTGTCAGTCCAAAGATCTTATCGCCGTACTTGCCGATATAAGCGTAATTCGACACGCAACTGCTGGTCAGACTCTCTGGGCTGATACGTAAATTGTGTTTGAGCTGCACGAACTGATGCAGACCGTACGACCACACGGTGTTTTTCAGAGTGACACCAGTATTGCTGTAATCGACAGGGATCACAGCAAGTTCGCCGTTGGATTCTTTAATGGAATATTGTTCATTCTCGTGGATAAAGTATCGCGCACGAATCGCATTACCGATCCACTTTGGTATCATGGTTTCGGCATATTTAAGGACGTGCGTTGGCACGAATTTCAAATCTAAATCCTTCAAGTTAATTTTGATCCTTTCCTCAATTCTTCCAATCATAGACGCATCGAAGATCCTGAGAAACTCCGTGACTGCCATGTCTTTGGCATTCTTAAGGTCGGAAAAGCTGTTCAGTTTCTCTTGAAAATCATCCATCAATTCTGACTCGGCGTTCACCAGCTCGCTCCAAATTTGGATGTAGATATACTTGAGGTTCTCCATGCCAGGAAACGGTGATGATATCTTGGCGATGTGTCTGCCGTTGTCGACCAACATGTTGTCAACTTCGTCGAGAATTACACGGCCGAATTGCCTGCCACTCATCGTCCCTAAACCTTCGGCTGTGTCTCTTAAATTACAATGGATTTAAATTATACTCGACGATATAGCTACAAATGAAACAGTTACCTTAAGAAATCGAACTGAAAGTCACTGATACTGCCGTAGACAACGTCAGCAAGATAACACTTTCTCGGTCCCTGAGCGTAAGTTTTGTCGGCTGCATTGGTAGCAACACTGATGTTAAAGAGCGAGTAAAACAATTTACGACTGTCCACACCTTCTTGTGCTAGCACGGCGTTACTGGTTATTACGTCGACGGTCTTTTCTCCTTGCAAAATGACCATAGTAGCTAACAGTGATACTATCACAGTTTTGCCTGAGAAAAAAAGTGCGAATGAAACACTAAACATTCATAAATAAGAATCGTTAGATTATATACCTTCACCACTCTCAATCTGGCAAAGTTTGCCGTGATATGACCCCATGGAGTTAAGAAACACCAGTACCGAAAGAATTTGAGGTGCTCTCAATCTGTAACCTCCAGTTGCCAATTCATTGGCTCGATCAAGAACAGCGATAGCTTCGTATATCTGATCTTGTGTAAATACCTTCTCGTCGGCTTTGCAGGCGTTTGAGTACATATTAATATCGGCGATATCACGCTTCGACCACTCGGCGTAATACTTCTCAATCTGCGGCAAACTCTCGCGGATGGTTTTTGTTTGAGCTGCTATTTCTTCGGCTGTCGTGTCTTGAGATGATTGTACATCGAGTATTAATTCAGAGATTAAACGCTCCCAGTTTTTAATCTTTTTGTCGGCTGAGTCTTGTTTCAGAGATTCCTGAAAATTCGAGTAATAATAGAGTCGTGAAAAAAAGAATAAAAATAGTGAATGCACCTTAATTCCTTTAGATTTTGCTTTTACAGCTTCGATGGCTTTCTCGAGATGAGCTAATCTAGTAGATGGTGTGAAATTGGCCCTCGTAAGTTCCGGGCGTCTTGATTGTTTGGCTTGCTCGAAGAATATTTTTAATTTGTCAAATTTGAGATTCAACATTAGACTGACTTGTTTCAGAGCTTTTTCTAGCTCATCATTCATCTCGGCTTGCGACAAAACTGCGAAGATTTTTGTGAATTTTTGCATTTGCTCGGGATACCTAAAAAAGAACAACGGACTGTAAAATACGTAATGTAGATGTCGAAAGAAGGCGACACTTACTTCTCCTGTATATCCAGATTGTAAACTCGATGTCCCTCATCCAGATCAATAAAATCGTGCTTGTCGAACTTCAAACTCCTTTGTATTGCATTGTTTCTGTAGAAGCTTTCCTTAGTATCCTTCATTGCTCTTTGGCTTTTGTGATCGCTTTCGTAACGAGGATCTTGATCCTTTTTCTTTGCCTCAGACTTCAGAATTGAAACGTACGTACTGGACAACACATACGTCTCTTTAAGTATTTTCAAGCAACTATCAATGAAGTGACACAATTCTTGGCGAAAATCTTCGTAATTTTGATCTTCTAAAAGTTCTGTAGCTACTTCTTCCAGACCAATGAGTAGATACTTTTGTAGCCATAGTCGAAATTCTCGCTTGACACTTTGCACACCGTATTGGGTGCAGAATCGTACTTTCTGAAATTTCTCAATCAGTGGTACCTATAAAGTTTCAAATATTATATCGACGAAAATAGTTCTCTGTAAGAATAAGATTAAAGAGTTAGCTTCGCAACGTTTGCTCAATACTATTGATTGTTTTTCAGATTTTTTTCTACTTTTTTGCCTCTGCAAATCATTTTTCCTTCGTTCGGCACATAACTACATAACATTTAATGAAACTTATGAGCGTTTTTCGTAATGACGTTAAACTTAAATATGACTCCGTATCATTGTCAATACAATCGATCAACTCACCTTGATACTTTCCGATTGCATTCCCTTCAGCAATACTTGCAAATTTCTTAAACAAATGGGTCCTGAACTAGTCTCGTCACCTTGTTCAGTACCCCGATGACTCTCAAATCTAACTCTGTAATCCTTTAAATTATCGCCAATCGACTCTCTCAAATTATGCGGTATTTGAACTCCCAACGAATCTTTGTACAACACAATCACCGAATTGTACAAGTAAGTGACGGCGAAGCAAACCCAATGTTTAATTCCTTTGCTGTATATCGCAAAAAAAGACGTGTTCTCGATGTTCAATTGCTTGATTTTTTCCAGGACTTCACTTTCGGCTGGATCGTTGGTCGTGATCAGACCAAATTGTGCGTCGAAATCGTACTCGTAAAGCTTGACGAGGTACTCTGCTATGCAAAGAATCTCATTCTCATCGTATTCCTCGTTGGATGCGATTTTTCGCAGAGTGTCTGTCGTTATTTTCTCACTCAGCTGGGGCATGTTTTGCTCCTTTAGTGAAATATTTATTCTCGAAACGTTTATTATCGTCGATTGTTGGAACTTGAAAATATTCTATTCATAATAAATTTCCTTATTTATAAATGTACGAATAGATTACCGCAGAAAATTAATTAATTACACTTTTCAGGTAGTCACGAATTTATGTATTTCACCAGAATTTAGAGCCCAACACGTGTGCACGGATAACCGCGAGAATTGACTGAAGTTGAAACTCTTGCAAGTTCGCTCTCATCCGTTGGCTGCTACTGATGTTTCGATACAAGAGTGAGGAGGGAGGGGAGGGGAGAAGGAAGGTGAGTATTTTTAGAGGCGCGTGCGTTGGCCACCTATTTTCAAAACGAGAATAGTAGAATACTGAGGTGCTCAATTCCAAGTGTGAACTACTTTGTTGATTTCTAATGGATTCTTTTTTCCTCTATACATTGATCGGTACAACTTTCAATGGGACATATCTTGCTTTCTAAGCAGTCTTATCTTGTGTATCAATTATTAAATAGTATTTATTATGAATAAATGTTGATCTATTATTAAGTTTTACGAAGTTACAATCACGAAATATCTCATCTTATTTGCTTTGAACCATTAATCATCACTTATTCTTCCCCGACGATCACGTCGGCTGCACGCCGACTGATCATATTCTTGAATTCAGCTTATAGCTTAACTTATAGTAAATGTACTTGCTATTTACGTTAACTCGAATGTGTTATCCAAAAATTATTGTTGTATTATATATATATATATATATATATTATTAAGGTTGTAAAGAAAGGTCTTGCCATTTCTGCAGCTATAGGTAATTAATATTTATGCTGTTAAGTCGAACGGAAAACTTCAAATTTTGTTTTCTCGCTCACGTTTTCAAATCTACAAATATTTATACGGTTTGGAATAAGTTAATCTATTTTAACTTTATTTTATTAACAACCTGAAATTTATCAACAAATTATTTACTTGAAGAAAAAAAATTAAGATTACGTATTTTATTACATACTTACTTGATAATGCGATTAAAGCAGTCTATCTCTTGAAGGTATGTACGTAATTATTCGAGAAAGAAAACGCAATGTATAAGGAGCAAAATGCGTCATTGCGTTTAGATCGTGCTGGTTTAAACAAATGCCATATTATTATTGTATATCGAGTTAGCAATTTGCTCATCCCATTAGCCCGTAAGCCTAGAATTGATCAAATGATTAATGGGAAACATTAGAATGAAATTCTTTCTACATAATGACACGTTGCACGGTTCTTTCGAACAACATCCACGACGGAACGAAATGGCATTCGAGTGCGCAACCAAGCGAAAAAGCAAAAAGTTCGGCATAATATCATATGCGCGGGCACGCGATATGAATCTGATGTCTGACCGATCAGAGCGCAAAAGCCTAAAAGACGAGCATCGGTATTCCGTGACTCGAGACATCGTATTATCGAGCCGTCCTAGTTTTCCGGACGTAGCAGCCGCTTGATGAGCATAATTCATTTGTTAAGTCGATATACTACATGCGCCGGCCAACTTCAGTTTCCTCTTCACGCCGGATGCCTTCGCGTTGCAATTCACTTGAGCGCGGCGGCGGCGGCGGCCGACGACGACGACGACGTTGTCGCCACTTGTGTTTGCAGCAAGTCGAGTGATACTTGGCGATGGAAGAGTTCGAGCTGAGCGACGGCTCCGAGTTCGCCGGTGATCCCGGTGTGCGCAAGCGCGGCACGCGAGTCTACCGGGATGAAAGCTCGCGCGTGCTTGCGAGGGGGCTGCGCTGCGAGGCCCCCAAAAAATACGCGAGGTACGTTATCTTTCGCACAGGCTTTGGGATACGAGGATATTTTAACTCGCTGCCGGTTATTTTCGTCAAGTATCAAAAGAAAAGACGAGATTGATTTCTACGTTCCTCACAAGAAACTATTACGAGAAATCGAGGAAAAGAGAGACATTCCAGAGCCCATAGTAAATTTCTCCTTTTTTAATTGGTTCAAGACTTGACCATTATTACAGTTAACTCTAAAATTGTATAGACAGGATTTTTGGATAAACAAGAAGAGATAAGGAGGAAGGTTTTTAAACCTTATATTCCAGTACCGGAAGTGCAAGATCCACCTTACGAGCCCCCTATAAAAAGCCAGTTCATAAAGCAGAGGCCAATAAAAAGTAATTTCTGAAAAATAGTCGGTTAAACTACGAGTGTCTAAAGCGTAATATGATTTAGTTGTGGTACAACCGAAAGGCAAAGTGTTAGAAATGGATTCGGCAAAAAGTGTCGTCAGTAAATCGAAGCCGCCGGTATTTGCCGATCAACTGGAATTAATAAGAGAGTTGCGTAATAACCCTGGAATCGGATTTTATTACATGATTTACGCTGTCGATCGATCCTCGGAATATTTCAATCCTTACGCGCTCAAGTGAGTAAACGACCAATTTTTTTTTATTGATTTTCAAAGCACAATCAAACTTGAAAAATTACCCTCAAGAGTCGTACCTTACAAAGAAGTCGACAAAGTCTACATGACGATCGGAGCTAATGGGGTCACGCAATACACGCCCAGCGACATGACCTTCACGCCTATCCAACTATGGGAGCGAGAATACAGATCTTATTTATTGCTGACCAAAGTAATGGATGTTTTCATTCGATTATAGATTGTATGCAAGTCGAATATAAACGAGATTTTAATTGACCACAGATCAGAACCTTCGAGATTTTTCGAAAGTGGAAGGCTTTCAACGTATGGAGAAAAACCATCAAGTATAACAAGATAATGCAAGCTAGGAACTATTTGGAAAAGAATCTTTTTTTCTGCGATGACATCTTACGCAAAGCTTTATTGGAGATCAGAGGGATGTGTAGTATTTTTTTAAATTCATCATTTGTAGATACAGCGGTCGTTCGGCAACTTCCGCTGTTTTATTTTGTTGAAATGCAAGTACGAAAAACGAATTACTTGCTATATGTTATTGAACACGTAAATTTCACGAATTTATTGGTTTGACAGTTTGCTAAGCTGGAGAGAATAAAAGATAAATTGAATGAATTTAGAAGGCTTTCCTTGAATATATTGAACAACACTTGCTTGAGAGCTTTGCTGGATGCCGGCTTCACACCGGACGATTCGAACATAACTTTTGAACAAACGGCACTGGGGAAAGCGGGTATTTGAATCTTTTCTTATTTTCTTAAGCTTTATTTTTGTTTCATTTGCGCAATACGTAATAATTTTTACGTAATATACGTAATATTGCTCATAGGTGGCAAAGCTAGGATGCCAAGAGATGGTGTGCTTAAAATGAGTTACATCGAACAGGCAAGAAAAAGGGAAAAATGTTTCAAATTAGCCAGGTACGATTATCGATATATATTTAATTGACGTTATCATGCATGTTGGTTTTGCTCTTTTCATAGTTTTATACATGTTGCGGATTATTACCAACTTACTATGATGCAAAACTTTATGCGAAATACTTATATGGAATTGCTCCAAGTTTTGAAAGCTCACACCGATTTTCTGCCATTTCCCGAAGAGTTCGAAAATTTGGCTGTTGATTATTTTCTAAAATGCAACGGACCGTCGCAAAGCGAAAACGAGGTACAATTTCTTGATTTAATATAAACCTGTAAAGAATAATTATTGATAGATTTTGGATATTGTTAGTATCCGTACTTCATAGTCGATTTATTAATAAATCCGGAACTTGGCATTGTGTTGGATCCGTCGGAAAGTATATTCTGGCATGTGTTGACAACGTTACAGTCGATGTGGGAAGATACGCTGAAAAATATTAATCCTTTATTGTCCGATGAAATCTTTCATCCTTTTACGAGGTTTTCGTGTTTCTTATTATCAGCACATTTATTAATTATTAAAATATTAACTATTCGAATCTGTAGGCCTTTGATAAACAATAAAATTGAAAAGCCAACGTGCGGCGATCCACCGAACATCTTAACAGTCATCAATGAAGATCCAACACTCGTAAACTACAAAGCGAAGTTTAAGGAAACCTTCGAAAAAAATTTCCATGCTGTTAAAAACTACAACAGGCGGTTTTCGGACATTCGCAACTTTTATACAGAAGATATGGAGTTCAATGAGAATCTGATACTCGAGAATGAAAAGTGCGATATATTTCGCAAATGGTGTGAGCGTTATCGAACCGAAGAAGAGGAAATTAACAGCGCAGTTGACGTTCAACCACTTGGGATCTTCAACGTTCAGCTCAAAAGATTCAAACTCTCAGCGTTACCTGCTCCGAACCAGAAACAAAAAGTTCTTGCAGAAATCATGCCAAGGTAAAATAAAATCAACATTTCAATTTCAATTATCAACAACGAAAAATTATTTTACAGTTTGGGGAAATTGAGAGTTGACGAACTATTGCAAGAAGCGACAGAAGCCATTGAATTTTTGAACTCCGAACCTGTATCTACCGAAGATTACGCCGATTACATCAAATTTGTCGATCAAGCCTTGAAAAAAGTCGACAGAATGGAAGTCAAGTTAGATTACGTGAAAGAGCTTTACGATATCATGGAAGAATATCAGTTTCCTGTACCAGCCGAAGATATGGCCAACTATCTGGTAAATTTATGAAAACATTAACTAAACTTCGTGAAGTGAACTGGAAAAAATATGTTTCAGGGAATCAGTGTGTATTTTACGTCCATGAGACTGGCAGTTGAGAGGCAATTAGAAAACAGAACGAAACTTATTACCAAGTTTAATACTCAGATTCACAAAGACATTAACCTTCTCATCGATAGAATCCAACTGCTCAACGACGAAGTCACGGTAAATACTAGATTTATCTCGATGTTTTTACAACTTCTAAGAAATAACATTTCAATTACAGCAATCATGGCTTCTCGATGCGGAAAGTAACGCATACGTGTGTCTCGAAACCCTTAACGAACTGAACGATCGATTGACTGAATGTGCGAACCTGGCAAACGACTACCGTTCGCATCAGAAAGCTTTCAAAATCGAGATGACAAGATTCGAAATTCTCGAGCAAGTGCAGAACGAAGTGAAGCTACGTATACTTCTCTGGCAGAGTTTAGCTACCTGGGACGAGACCATAGCCGAATGGTACGAGGCAGATTTTGAAACACTTAACGTCGAGGACATGAATGCTTTTGTCATGAAGAATTTGAAGAATATAATGCAGCTGGAGAAAGGCTTGCCTGAGAATAATATACTTCCTGATCTCAAAGGTAGGCGATTTTTTTTCTGTGAATTTTTAAACAACCTATAAGGAAATATTCAAATTCATTAAACAGAAAAGGTCGAAACGATGAAGGACAAGATGCCTATAATCGGCTACCTTCGCAATCCGAATCTTCGTCCTCGCCACTGGGCGAAAATCGAGTTGCTGTTAGATTACAAATTCCGTCCCGATGAGCCGATAAATCTCCAACTTCTCGAGAATTTGCATTCATTTGCTTATGCCAACGAATTAATGGAAATTTCGGGTGCAGCGAGTTCGGAAGCTGGACTCGAAATGATGTTGAATAAAGTCGAGGGATCCTGGAAGGCATTAGATTTCATTGTACAGAAACATAAGGATTCGAAGGATGTGTTCGTGCTTGGATCTCTAGAAGAGGTGCAAGCTACTTTGGATGACAGTAATATTAATATACAGACGATTGCAGCTTCGAGGCATGTGGCGCCGATTAAGCCGCGAGTCGACGATTGGGTGAAGAGGTTGGATTTATTCTCCAAAACTTTGGTATGAGTCTTTTTTTTTTAAGATTCCTTTATTAAGCGGTATTATTAAAAGCTTACTTTGATGTTTTAGGAATCGTGGCAGTATTGTCAGCAACAATGGATGTATCTGGAGGCTATATTCTCCGCGCCGGATATTCAGAGGCAATTACCCATCGAGTCTAAGCTGTTTATTATTGTAGATAAGTCATGGAAGGAAATCATGAGAAAGACCGCTAAGGTATGCAGCAATCGCGTAAAATTTATTATTCGTACTATGTGATTATTGACACTCTCTCTCTCTCAGATGCCATTGGCCTTAGAAAATTGCATGCAACCAGGACTATACGAGCAGTTGTTAGAAAATAATCGTAATCTCGATCAAATACTCAAGTGCCTCGAAGCCTACCTCGAAACCAAACGAATCGCCTTTCCACGCTTCTTCTTCCTCTCTAACGACGAGCTTCTTGAGATCCTCGCTCAAGTAAAGCGACGCAATCTCTCCTAAACTCAATTCCAAAGCACAAGACTTTCCAAGTTTTTTTCATAATCAATAGACGAGAAATCCACTCGCAGTGCAGCGTCATCTACAAAAGTGTTTCGACGCGATTCATCGACTCGAATTCGCTGCATCGGGCGAAGGCCAAAAGCCATCCAACGACATCGTGGCAATGATCTCGCCTGAAGGCGAACGCGTTGAATTGGGAAAAGGACTGAAAGCGCGGGGCAATGTCGAAGACTGGCTGAGCAAAGTTGAATCAGCGATGTTTTCGAGCTTGAAAAAGCGTATGAGGGAGGCAATCGGCGATTTCGAGAAGAACGGGAGACAACCTGTGCTCTGGAACTTTCCTTCGCAGGTTTTTTTTAACTTTATCGAGTAAACGCGTCGTGGCGCGCGGTGCGAATGAAAATCTTGGACGCAGATAGTTTTGACGGTGTCCCAAATATTCTGGGCAACGGATGTGCACGTGAATTTGGAATCTGACAATGCGATTGCGAATATGCAAGCTTTCGAGAGACAATGTTTCGAGGTGATCGCTACAAATAATAAAAAAAATATTATTCCGTTTGCCAATGAACTTATGTCCACGATTGTATTGTTGCATAGAATTTGAATGAATTGGCAGCGATGGTACGTGGAGAGCTACCGAAACTTGTGCGTGACGTCATTATAAATTTAATAACAGTCGACGTACACGCGCGAGACACAATATCGATCCTCGTCGAAAATAAAGTGTCGTCCAGGTAAAGAAACTGATACATACTTGGAAAAGAAAAGCTCAAGGAGGCGCATCGATTGACGCAATGTAGTGCAAGCTTTGACTGGACGAAAGCCTTGCGTTATTATTGGGACACCGAGGTCGACAATTGCCTCGCTCGGATGAGTAACGCCGAGTACACGTACGGGTACGAGTATCTCGGTGCTCAACGACGACTCGTCATCACTCCGCTCACCGATAAGTGTTATCTTTGCTTGATGGGTGCTCTACAGTTGGATTTAGGTTTGTGCTTTCGCTTATTCGTCCGAGTATTGATACTTGAATGACGCTGGTGCGATGCGTAAATAGGCGGAGCTCCAGCCGGACCGGCTGGTACCGGCAAAACGGAGACGACCAAAGATCTGGCCAAAGCCTTGGCTATTCAGTGCGTGGTGTTCAATTGTTCCGAAGGGCTCGACTATAAAGTACGTTCGTCTAGTTTTTTCTCCCATGTAATGAAGCACCTTGGAGAAAATTTACGAAAACGTATGAAAAACGCGTAGATGATGGGTCGGTTTTTCTCGGGACTGGCAACGTCAGGCGCGTGGTGTTGCTTCGACGAATTCAATCGCATCGACATCGAAGTGCTGTCGGTGATCGCTCAGCAGCTGATCACTATAAGGAACGCCAAGGTCGCGCGAGCCAAAGAGTGAGCTCACGGCAGTTTTCGGCGAACATCTCCGCCCATCTCTCGCGCCATTTAGTAATCTTGCTGCTTGTGCGCTATCGCGGGCAGGTTTATGTTTGAGGGGCGGAAGATCAAGCTGGTGATGACTTGTGCTGCTTTTATCACGATGAATCCCGGCTACGCGGGCCGCACCGAATTGCCGGACAATTTGAAATCGCTATTCAGACCGGTTTCTATGATGGTCCCCGATTACAGTAATTTGGCTTTGCAGTGGGAACGCACTCCGAGGCAAATATAAATAGCGAATTTCACGGAAATGCCGTTTCGTTTTAGAACTTATAGCCGAGGTGACGCTGTACTCGGAAGGCTTCGAATCGTCCAAGCCGCTGTCGAAAAAAATGACGCTACTGTACACGCTGTGCAGCGAACAATTGTCGCAACAGGATCATTACGATTTCGGCATGAGGTATGCAATTTAGGGCCAGCAACGAAATCAGGAGGGAGAGGCAGGGTGGGGGGGGCAACAAGAAAGAAAAAGGCCTTAATCGTCATTGTCAGGGCGGTGAAGAGCGTGCTGGTAATGGCGGGCAGCTTGAAACGCGACAATCCCGACAAAAAGGAGGACGTGGTGCTCATAAGGGCGCTGCGAGACAGCAATCTACCGAAATTCTTGGCCGATGACGCCGAGCTGTTTCAAGGTATACTCGGCGATCTCTTTCCCGGCGTCGACATTTCCGAGGAAGATTACGGCGTGCTTCAGCAGACTGCTGTCACGGTTATTATCCACTTTTCATTAGCTGCTCTTTCTCTCTCCTCCTCTCTCCACTTTTCGAGCAAAAGAAAAAGTAACGAATTTTTTTTTTTTTTTTGGCTTTGCGTTTGACAGATAATGCAAGAAGCCGGATTGCAACCGGAAGATTGCTCGATAAAAAAAGTCATTCAGCTGCACGAGACGATGCGCGTTAGGCACGGCGTGATGACGGTCGGACCAACTGGATCTGGAAAATCCACCGTCTTACGCGTAATTTACCAAAAGACAAAAAGTTTTTCTACCTCGCCTCTCGAGATAAGCCAATTAATCAAGCCGTAACGACAGACACTGCGTGACACTTATACTCGCCTGCACGAGTTGGGAATTCCCAGTCCCTATTACCAAAAAGTTCACATGGACGTGCTGAACCCGAAAGCCGTGACGATTGGCGAACTCTACGGCGAAGTCAATCCGGCTTCGAACGAGTGGCACGATGGATTGCTCGGCGTCATTATACGACGCGCTTGCGCTGTAATACGATTTTCGCGCGCGACTTTTTGCGAAATCGGACCTGAATAAATCGTGAATTTCTCGGTACGCATAGTCAACGACGGAGGATCACTACTGGGTAGTGTGCGACGGTCCAGTCGACGCCGTGTGGATCGAGAACATGAATACCGTGCTAGACGACAATAAGATGCTGTGCTTGGCTAACTCCGAGCGTATCAAGTTCACACCTTATGTACACATGGTCTTTGAGGTCGCTGACCTTGCCCAAGCATCGCCTGCCACTGTCTCGCGATGCGGTACTTTTCGTTTTTATTTACAGGAAAATAAGTTTCATTTGCAATTGAAAAAAAGCAGCACTTATTTTTATAAAATGAACAATAAAAAAATTTCTCGAAAGGATTGTGAATAATAATATCGTTCTCCGTCGAGTTTGTAGGTATGGTTTATTTAGACCCGAGCGAGCTCAGATGGTTACCGCGCGTCAAAACTTGGATAGCCAGCATCTCCGAAAAGTTGCCACGCAAAGAAATACCGGCTCTGCTGTCAGAGCTGTTCGAGAGTTACGTCGACGATGGCTTGGTGTTCTTTCGAAAGAATTGCGACTACGCTATAGCCCAAGTATGCGCTTTGCTTCGCTTTTCCCTTGTTGAATGTACGATTATTATAATTATTATTTGTTCGTTTGTTTGTTTGAAAACGTGAATGCAGGTTGACATCAGCAAAGCGGATATGTTGTGCGCGCTGTTGGAAAGTATCCTGCTCGAGCCGGGCGCGATGGAGAGGTCAATCGAATCGTCAAAAGCGAGGACATTCGTCACGCAAGCTTTCGTGTTTGCATACCTATGGGCGATTGGCGGCAATGCCGTAGACAGCTCGCGCGAGACTTTCGAGCTTTTCGTACGAGATCAAATGGACAACAATCCAGACGCTCGGTAAGCGCGATTTATTTTCGTTCCGAGTAAGCGCATAAAATAGGACTTTCGAGAATCGCCTCCGTCTTGCTTGTTTTCTCCTTAGCCTACCGCCGTCCGGAGAGTTGTGGGGACTCTTCATTAATACACCAGAAAGACGAATGGATGTGTGGACGAAACTCATGCCTGCTTTCGCTTACGATCCCGAGCAGCCTTTCTTCGAAATACTCGTGCCGACTGTCGACACTGTTCGCTTTGGATACGTTATGCAGAAGCTTATCCAAGTGAACAAGCCGGTTTTGCTCACTGGTGGCACTGGTAATTATGCAAAAATGCAATGACCAAATCGACCATACACATCGAACATTTACGCAGATTGGATAAATCCCCGTCAAGCTATTTTCGGGGATGTCAAATGATTTTTATTTTAAAGTGCTTACTAGCTCATCTAAGTGCTAACAACGAATTCACCCAATGCTGTCTCTTACGCGTCGTCGTCAATTTTTAGCAAACCAATTAATATTTACTCCGCACTCATTATTGACTTAACAAATAATTCTTGCAAAAGCAAGAATTTTATAATTTTCATTTTCTACCCAATCTTATTCGAAACATGATCTTTACCTAGCGATAAGCGAAGCGAATGGTAATTACGAGTGAACTCGCGGATATTATTCAATTATCAAAAAACTTTACGAAATACGTTCTAAGTTATTAAAACCCTTGATTGACAAAAATGATACAGAAAATTTACTAAATTCTCTCAAATACAGTTAAAGTTACAGAGATAATAATGGACGTTTGACGACATTTTGTAAAAATGCAAGAAAAAAATAAAAAAATTCTCGAATGATTTCAGAAAGACCGACATCTTGACCACGCTTTTTGTCGATAATGTACTTGTTTGAACACAACAATAAGAAAAAATCGACTTAAAAGAAAATTTAGAAAATTGAAATTTTTCGCTTAAACGTAAAATTAATAAGGTTATTGACATTTTCATGTAAGACTAAGGTCAGATAATTAAACAGCACACTCGAAAATCTCCTGTATGGGATTTCGGAAGAAAATTATCTTTTTTCTATTTACATTGTACACTAAAAATACGATTTTGTACATTGCTTCTATTATCCTATCCTATATATCTTAAATAAGAGATGCGCATTAATTAGCTAGAAATAAATGAGACTATTGAAAACTATCTAGAGTTGCATTCGTCATCAACTATTATAGATTGTAAATTGATTTTTAGTATAAAAGAAAGTTATATAAAAATAAATATGCTTTAATTATATTTAGAATTTTATTTTTGTGATTATTCCGAACGTGAATATTAAAATTTCAAGGTTTTTTATTTGTTAAAAGAATTATTTTATAAAATCGACTCGTATATCAGGGAAAAATTCTTTCACTGGTGAGAAAACTATTATAAAGATAAAGATATGTCCTTTCTTTAGGTGTTGGAAAATCAGTGATAGCAAAAATGGTGCTGAACACCTTAGAGTCGCTAAACACCTGGCTACCCATAGTGTTAAACTTCTCGGCCCAAACGAGTAGCGGTCGCACACAGGAAATTCTCGAGTTGAAGCTCGAGAAGAAAAAGAAGACTATACTCGGTGCACCTGTCGGTAAACGCGTCTGCGTCTTCGTCGACGACGTAAACATGCCGAAATTAGATACTTACGGCTCGCAGCCGCCGATCGAATTGCTCAGGTGATTTATTATCAGGTCATTGGGTCGTGAATCACCAATATGAATAAAGTGACGAGCTTTGCTTTTTAACTTTTGGCTCGTAGTGGTGTTATTGACTTGCGATTACAATTGTGATTTCGCCACCCAATCGTTAAAATGTATAGCACCTATAAATGTTCTACAACGTTTATGTAGACAAATATTGGATTGTGGTGGAGTGTTCGACAAGGATAAACTTTTTTGGAAAAGGATAGTCGACGTTGTTATGACGACAGCTTGCGCACCACCAGGAGGTGGGAGAAACCCCTTGACAACCAGATTCGTCAGACACTTCGGGATGCTCGTTATTCCATCTCCTACTGAAGACTCATTAAAGGCGATATTCAGGTATACGAATCAGCTGTTGAGCCAAGCAACAAATGGTCAGAAATTGCTGTTTTTGTCTACATATCCAGAACCATCATGCGAGGATTCCTCAAAGACTTTACACAGCCAATAATTGACATCGGCGACCGAATAGTCACCGCTTCCGTAGAAGTATACAACAAAATAGCCGAGGACTTGCTGCCAACGCCTGAGAAGAGTCACTACATATTCAATCTTCGCGATCTGTCAAAATGTATTCAAGGTATCTTGCAAGCTGACTCATCCATTGTGAGAGAGGCTAAACAAATGCTACGGTTTGTAATAAATTCCTGTTCTTCCTTGATAAATATACTTTAGCTGATTTTCTCCATTCAGATTGTTCTACCATGAGTGTCTGCGAGTCTTCCACGATCGTTTGATAAATGACGAGGACAAAACATACTTCTACCATTTACTTAGTGGTATATGTTCGCAACAGTTCGGCGACGAAGTGATACCATTCAAAAGCGAAGACGATACGCCGGCTGATACACCTTTACTACTGTTCGGTGATTTCATGGTATTTGGCGTTAAAAGAGGCGAGAGACTGTACGAAGAGATTGTCGATTTAGACAAGACGAGGCTCGTACTGCAAGATTATTTGGATGACTATTCGCTAGCGACATCCAAAGAGATGAATTTGATATTCTTCATGGATGCGATCGAACATTTGTGTAGATTAGCCAGAATATTGAGGTCGGAAAGGGGCAACGGACTGCTGGTTGGCGTTGGTGGAATGGGCAAACAGAGCCTAACGAAACTCGCTTCGCACATGAATGGTTATCGGTAAAAGCATAGTTGCAAGTAGTAACGGTCGGTTTCAGTCAGACATGACATGCGATTTGCGTGAGCTAGGTGCAATCAGATAGAAGTGAGCCGAGGTTACGATAGAAGCTCGTGGTACGATGACTTGCGTAGATTTTACGTGAAACCTGGCGCTCTTGCAGAACCAGCGACGTTCTTATTTACCGATACGCAGATTGTGCTTGAAGAGTTCCTTGAAGATATTAATAACACGCTGAATTCCGGTAATTTTCTGATTCTCCATTGATCTGCTTTGTACGATAGGTCGTTCTTTTTATTCGGAGCAACAGGTGAAGTGCCGAATTTATTCGAAGCGGAAGAATTAGAAAGAGCTATAATTGCAACTCGGCCAGCGGCCAAAGAAGCCGGAATCAGCGAATCAAATCGAGATGCTATTTATCAATTCTTCATCGGTCGCGTGAGAAATCACTTACACTTGATGCTTTGTATGAGTCCCGTCGGAGATGCATTCAGGTAGATGCCGAGGAGAACAAAGATGTTCTCTTCGATCGATCTAGTGTATGAACGCTGTTTTGCCTAGGCGACGCTGTCGAATGTTTCCATCGCTGGTCAACTGTTGCACGATCGATTGGTTTTCAAAGTGGCCCAACGAAGCTCTACTTTCGGTGGCTGTCAAGTCGATTGGCTTTGTAATCGTTGACAACGAGGATAAGGTTCAAGCTCTCGCTTCGATTTGTGTGCTCATGCACGAGGTAAAATATCCACATCGATGCGGGGAAGCTCAATTAATCTCTGTTCTTGTGCATCTGCTAGAGTGTGGAAGAAATGACGGTGAAGTTCTTCGAAGAGATGCAAAGAAGATATTACACGACTCCAAGTAGCTATTTAGATTTACTGAAGATTTATCTGAATACTTTGGACAAAAAAAGCACTAAAATAAATACGATGAAAGGTCGAATTGGAAACGGATTGAATGTAAAAAATATAAATTTATACTAACCTTACTGATAGTTTCATAATATCACAATACCCGTACAATTATATTTAGAAATTGAAAGAAACAAATGAAATGGTGGCGATGATGAAAATAGAACTAATTGCTCTGGGACCTCAGTTGAAAATCAACTCCGAGGAAGTGGCAAAACTGATGAAAGTGGTCGCAGTGCAACAGATAGAATGCGACAAAGTCCGAACTGTCGTCGCGGCTGACGAAGCAACGGCGAAAGTAATTCTGACAATAGTTTCTAATCATTTCCACCATGGAACAGTTGCTTCATGTCTTTCATCTCAATATAGGCAAAAGCAGATAAAATTGCAGCTCTAGAAGCAGAAGCTCGTAAGGATCTCGAAGCAGCTTTACCAGCGTTGGAAGAAGCTCAGAACGCGTTGGCTGCGCTGAACAAGAACGACATCAACGAGATAAAAGTCTTCAACAAGCCACCGGCACTCGTTCGTTTCGTCATGGAAGCTGTTTGCTTGCTGCTCGGTCAAAAGCAAGTAAAAACGAGAACCACAAATTTCTCAAAACATAAATACTTTTTAAACATATATCTCGCGTTATTTGCAGGACTGACTGGCCAACGGCAAAGCTAGTGCTCAGCGACGTGCGCTTTCTCGATCGTCTGATGGCATACGACAAAGACAATATAAGCGACAAGTTGTTGAAAAAACTACAAGACTATGTGATGGACAAAGACTTCCAACCTGACATTGTAGCTAAACAAAGCAAAGTGTGCAAGTCAATTTGCATTTGGGTGAGAGCTGTCGACGGTTATGCCAAGATTTTTCGAATTGTCGAGCCCAAACGACAGAGGTTACTCACACAATCATTCGTCTTAAAGTATAATTATTAATGGTTGGTTATTAAAAAAAAAGGTTGGCGGAAGCACAGATCGAATTACGTGGTGTCGAGGAAATTTTAGAGCAGAAGCAACAGCAACTCGCCGCGGTCGAGAAACAAAGTAGAGACCTTCAAAACGCCTACGACACGGCTGTACGGCGTCTCGCCGATTTGGAGTACAACATGGCACTAAGCGAAGCTCGGCTGGGTAGATCGGGTAGATTAACTTCGGCTTTAGCAGACGAGGAGATACGATGGATCGAAGAAATGAAGGAATTCGAAAAGGAAATCGGCAACATTGCCGGCGACACACTCGTAGCTGCTGGTGGCTTAGCTTATCTCGGTGCTTTCACGAGCATCTATCGCGAGCAATTGTTATCAGCTTGGCTATCGAGATGTCAAGAACAAGGAATAGACACGACGTCGAACTTTAGTTTGGAAACTGTACTTGCGGATCCTTACGAAATTCGTATGTGGAACGCGTACGGATTGCCAAGAGATCAAGTTAGCACAGAGAACGCTATTCTCGTGACACAAGCTGGTCGTTGGCCACTCATGATCGATCCTCAAGAGCAAGCTAATCGATGGATAAGAAATATGGAACAGTCGCATCAGTTAAAGATTTGCAAGATGACCGATTCGAATTTTATGAGGATGATGGAAGCTTGTATAAGGACTGGGGCGCCGATTTTACTGCAGGAAGTCGGCGAAACTTTGGATCCTAGTCTCGAACCGATTTTGTTGAAACAAACTTTTTTTCAAGTGAGTACAAGCAGTTCATTTTGACAGATCTACTTGAAATAATTGATGAATACGACAGGCTGGAAGAACTCTTATTCGACTTGGAGATAACGATGTTGAGTATGACTCGAACTTCCGGCTGTACATCACTACGAAAATGGCTAATCCACATTATCTGCCTGAGATATGCATTAAAGTAACGATCATTAATTTTACTGTCACGCCGAGTGGATTAGAAGATCAGCTACTAGCGTAAGAATTATCTTCGATTCATCCAATTTTTGACATTTAAATAATTTGCTAAAATAATTTTTTTATTGCAGCGACGTCGTACGATTAGAAAAACCAGAGCTCGAAAAGATGCGAAATCAGTTGATCGCACAGATCAATGCCGACAAAACACAGTTGAAAAATATCGAAGACAAAATTTTAATGCTGCTCTTCTCCTCCGAAGGTAATATTCTTGACAACGAGGAACTTATTGAGACTCTAAATGAAAGTAAAGAAACATCAGCCGTAATCGCAACTCGGCTGGTCGATTCGGAAGCGACAGAGCAGGAAATTTCAGTGGCTCGCGAAAAGTACAGAAGTGCTGCGACTCGCGGGTCAGTTTTATACTTTGTCGTGGCGAATCTCGCAATTATCGATCCTATGTATCAATTCTCGTTGAAATATTTCAATCAGGTAAGTAGATAGATTCAATTACAAATCTTTCGATTACAAATCAGCACCGAACGTTTCTCGTAGATTGTAAATAACGTCATCGAAACAAGTGAGAAATCAAACGACCTTCAAACGCGCTTGCAAATTCTCTACGACGAAATAACTTTGGCCGTGTACACCATCGTTTCCCGAGGGTTGTTTGAGAGACATAAAATTGTATTCAGCTTTATGATGAATATTGCTATAATGCTGAATGGCGGGGTTATCAACTATGCGCAATGGAATTTCTTGCTCCGAGGGCCTGAACAGTTAAAAACCGTACGTTCACATTCCACAATGATCAAGATGTGAATCATTGTGCCACCTGCTTACTTTAACCTTGTTTTTGTTGTACTAGTCAAAAAAACCAGATTATCCTACGTTAACTGATCCAATGTGGAATGCTACCAATTACTTAGCAGAAAATTTCCAAAGCTTTGAAAATATCATGGATGATATGTTCAAAATCATCAAAGTGAAAATCGAGTACTACGAAGAAGTCAGTGAACGCACTCAAACTTATATACCTATTCGATCTTCTTCGTCGTTATTTTTAGCACCATTAATTTTTGTAGGAGATCAACATTTTACCCAATAACAACGCGAAAGCTCAACGTAATTGGGATCTCTTTTTGACGGATATTGAAAAACTTATGCTGTTGAAAGCTTTAAAAGAAGAAAAATTAATCTTTGGCGTGACATCGTTCGTCAAGAAAAATCTTGGCCAACAATTCGTAGAATCCCCAATCATCACCTTGCAAGTTCTGTTAGTATCAAACTACCATCTACACTTCTAAATCATTAAAATATAAAAGTATTCTATATATATTTTCACATTTTCAGTTATCCAGACACGTCAAAAGTAATTCCATTAGTATTCGTTCTAAGCACTGGTTCCGATCCCTTCAGCGCCTTTTTGAAATTCGCTCACGAAATGGGCTTCACCAAAAGGTTTTCTATTCTAATCATCCCTTGTAATCACCTGTCCCTCACACATCCATCTCTCACGCTTCAGATATGAATCCATATCTCTCGGTCAAGGCCAAGGACCTATCGCCGAAAGCCTCATCCGACAAGGCATCGAACGCGGTGACTGGGTGTTCTTACAAAATTGTCATTTAGCTACATCGTGGATGCTGTCACTCGAGAATCTTGTTATCGAAATTTCTGAGGACGCTGATCTGGTACACGATGATTATCGACTGTTCTTGAGTTCAATGCCTAGTGCTGCGTTTCCCGTGTCGGTGCTGCAGAATTCGGTGAAGGTTACGAATGAACCGCCTAAAGGATTGAAAGCTAATGTCAAGAGAGCTTTCTTTGAACTTGAAGAGAATTTCTTTGAGAATCATGGTTAGCTTTTTTCGAATTCAACGGGATTTCAAAACTCGATTGGTTAATTGTAATTTGCGTGTGATAAAGAATTGGGAGAAAAATGGCGACGTATGATTTTTGGCGTGTGCTTCTTCCACGCAATCATTCAAGAACGAAAAAAGTTTGGTCCCCTCGGTTGGAACATCATTTACGAGTTTAGCGACAATGATCGAGAATGTTGTTTGCTGAATTTACAAATGTTCTGCGTTAACGAGAAGATACCCTGGGATGCTCTTATTTACACGACAGGTTAAGGGATTACTTTATGCTGCTAGTAATGTCTCATGAAATTCGAAGCTTTTATTCGTTTAACAGGTGAAATAACATACGGTGGAAGAATCACTGACAACTGGGATTTGCGCTGCTTGAAAACGATACTAGAAGGCTTTTTCTCGCCAAAAACATTAGATCTAAGTAAGTACTGCTTATTTCGCGCAAATATTTCAAGTCAATTTGCTATTCAAGTATTTTATAATCAGCGTACGTTTACTCACCGTCTGGAACCTACTATTGTCCGTCTTATCTATCTCTCGCCGAGTACCGTGAGTTTATCGATGGCTTTCCCATAATCGAAGATCCAGAAATATTTGGCATGCATGAGAACGCAAATATTGCTTATCAGGTATAAACATTTTGAAAATGAAGATAAAACCGGTTGTGATTTTCAATTAATAAATTCGTGTTGTAAGCTTAAAGAATCTAAAACTATCATGGGAACGATAATGGAAGTTCAACCGAAAGTGGGTGCTAGTAAGGAAGGGAAGTCAGAGTCGGAAATCGCTTACGAATTGGCTGATATGATTATGGAAAAGATAGCGCTGAAAATTGATATTGATTCTTGCAATAAGAAACATCTCAAAGTAAAGTATTTGTATCGCTTCCGAATAAACAATGTTTTTCAATGAATTCCCAAAAATTTTCTCGCAGAAAGACAGTGCTGATCGACTACCTTCGCTCACAATTGTTTTACTACACGAAGTAGAGAGGTACAACTTATTATTGAAAAAAATTCATCTGACCATGGAAAATCTGCAACGAGCTATCAAAGGCTTCGTCGTTATGTCTGAAGAGCTTGAAAACGTTTTTAGATCGCTCGTCAATAACCAAGTGAATTGCCATCTAACTCTATTCTTGTATTCAATGAGAATGCTTAATTTCGTTTTGTTTTTAATGCGAGGTACCTCAAATATGGCATGCAGTGAACGTTTATCCATCGTTAAAATCTCTTGGAAGCTGGATCAGAGACCTGGAACTTAGGATTGATTTTATTAAAGTAATCGAACGTTTTCTTAATCTTTTACACAGAACTAATGATTGATTTCTTTCTGATAGACATGGTTAACTGATCGGAAACCAATTTCATTCTGGTTGTCTGGATTATCTTTCCCACAAGGTTTCATAACTGGCATGCTGCAAACTCACGCGAGGAAATATAATATTCCGATTGATCAATTGAAATTAGATTTCAACACCACCAATGTCATTCTCGACCAAGACGATATTGAAATAGCGCATAAGCAAGCTGGCAAAGAAGTATTATGCTTTGATTATTTTCATTTTTTTTTTCAACTTACTAATCCCGTAATTTTTGTAGGTGCCTAGTATTTATAAAAACCTCCAGGTACCTGAGGATGGATTGTTGATTCATGGGCTTTATATTGATGCTGGCAAGTGGGATCCCAAATTCAAAATCCTAATTGATGCAAGTAAAGGAGAAATGAATCCACCTTTGCCAGTTACACACGTTTTTCCTGTACTTAGTTTACCGGAAAACGATACTAGATACGTCAGTCCGCTTTACAAAACAAGCATTCGAGCTGGCGTTTTATCTACAACTGGACATAGTACAAATTTTGTCATGCCTGTGCTGGTGCCTTCAGCTAAACCCCAGTCTTACTGGATTCTTAAAGGAACAGCTCTTTTAATACAAGTGACTAACTAAGATATAATAGCTTATTCGTATACAAATAATATAAATACATTGCTTTCCGAAACGTTAATAAATGATATATTAAGTAACTTCGTTACGCATTTTTTATTTCATACAAAACGAATACTATGACTACATTTACTAATCTAGATAGTGACATAATGATATTAATTATTATCACATGAAAATTAAATGTAAGAAATAATATCACGAATGGTTTATTGATGAGTGTTTTTGTATAGTAATGTTTTGTATAATAAAATAATCAACCGTCAGCGAAAAACCGTAGAGTGCTTTTACTTTTTCAATTTCTATAAGAATGGTACAAATTTTATAACGCATTATATTCTTCAATTCACAAAAATGTTAAAAATAATTTTTAAAGCAGGAATTTTGGGAAAAAAATATTGAATGATATTAAAGTCCAATATTATTATTATATAAGATTACGAAATTTTATTTGAATATTTGTACCCCTGTTGAATTCCTGCTAAGCAATCTTTGCAGATATTCCAGGTCAATAAAGCCGCGTGAATTTTATGTACACCGGTCGATAAGACAAGATAACAAGATTTGATAATTCCAGATAGTATAATAATAATAACAGATATTTTTGTGAAGCACTGGAGCCAGAACAGTCAACGAAGATTAATACAAAATTAAGTTATTATTTTGTGAAACAGGGTGATAGCTATAAAAAATTACATAATCAAAGGATAATAAAGTGTCATGTTGTGAAAGAGGATAATATTGGATAATTCATGTTCAACACCTTAAGCATTGGATATGTAAGTAAGTAAATAAATTTTATAAAAAGCAATAATCACGCAATGAATAATATAAAATTTGTCACATTACTTTTTTGATGAACTGTCATTAAAAAAACTGAATTAATCTATGAATCTGATATTAAAAGGAAAATGAAGCCTTTTTTATTTATAAAGATTTTGTAATAAATTAATATCTAAGGGAAGAAACTGATGGACTCAATTCTTGCTTTTTATTATAAAATTGAGTTTAGTAGTAGTGACAAAAATATTGAATTCTCGAAGTGGCTGTTTTTAATGAAAGTGACCAACTTGAAAGTGATAGTTTATTTGTATACAGAAAAAATGAACACATTATTTTCAAAAATATTAATAAATTATATATTAAGTAACTTTGTTACTCGTTTTTTCATTTTGTAGAAAACTTAAACTAACTTTTATTATATTAACATTTACTACTCTAACAACATAACAATTTGTTAATTAGTATCACACGAAAATTAACTGTAAGGCATCATATTAATTTGAAGGCTCTTATGTGACTTAAAAAAATGCAGTACATACAGTGCAAAATGACATAAAGGAAATACTATTTTAACTTTTTTTCTCAGTAAGTCTCTGTATTAAATTCTCTTTGTTTTTTTGAAATCATTATTGATTGATATGAATAATCTTCATAGTCGATTGACCACATCAAAATCATGTATGATGATAATATAGAAGCTAGTAATAATCTGTCAATACTAAAAAATAAAAAATTAATAACTGTCGAATAAAAAAGAAAAATGCTGTTGAATTTAATGTATACCTCATAAGGGGATAAATCCACAAAATAATAAGAAAGCCAGTCAAGCTTGGGTGCCTCATGTGTAAGAAGAATCTCTGAAGTTCTCGAGATTTTATTGTCATGGGACGTGGTCTACCAGACAGCTTATAATATACTTGCTTTAGGCCAGCCAATTCAGAAATATCCATCATAACACAACCAGCATAAACTATACACCAGCCAATAACCTGACAGGCACTGATTGTAAACCATAAGTAATTACTTTGCGAAGTACTAAAATTCCAAACAGATATCCATGGTATTGACTGCCATTGTTTCACCAATAAATGTAGGACTGCTGCACTACTGGCATTGTATATGCTACGTTCAATGTCTTCCATATTCAAATTAAAGTAAATATCTTTAACAACATCCATAGCCATCACAGAATGTTGAATAATAAACACACTGAGTAGAGTTATATTTATAATCAAAATCCATAATGTTTTTAGTACTAGATTCTCTTCTGCAATGAATAATATATATGTTTGAATATTACCATTACATAAAAAATTAATTTTCTGATAAATACAAACCAAGTTCTAATTCATCACTTTCTTTATATTCAACAGGTTTTGACAAAAAATAAGTTAATTTGCATAAAACATAAAAGGTGTATAAAAAGCTACTGGTACAAACAGCAATCCTGAATATTTTGGAGATCATCTTCAAAAGAAAACGTTACAGAAAAACAAAAAACAAATACTAGGTGTAAAGTAATTTACAACAATTTCAATATTGCTTTTTACTCATTGTATCTATAGACTTCAAAAAGATCCGGCACCAAGTGACAGTTGTTGACGAAATTAATACACTAATTCAGGTTATGTCTTTATTAACACTCGAACGCTGGTTAAATTCTTGTATTTGTTTACATTTTGGCCGATGACGCCGTGACAAGTCTCGTAGTCTATAGATTTCTTTCTTTTCTACATTAAAATGTAGCATAGAAAATTGGAGTCATTGGCAGGCAAAATGGAACACTTACAGCGAATGGTGAAAAATATTGGTGAACTTGAGATATTTTTACGTGAATAATCAAATTTATAAGTACAGTCGCTAATAATTATTAGTTATCCAAATCAAATTATTAGTTATAAATTCATATGAATTGAACATCTGTAAGTGTTGGTGTTATAAAATTGAAAATTACTGTTACTGTTGCAACTTAAAGTCGGAATTCAAAAAAAGCGCTGAAAAAGGTAAAGATGTCGCTATACTCGGCTGTCCTCCCCTCCGTTTGACATTAACTCCCCTCCAACTGTACGAGTGCGATCACGAGCGCCGCCGCCGCGTCGAACGAAATTCCGAATCCGGAAGAGCGTCGACGAGTACGTCGAGGAGGTTTCTTGCGAGTTGTGTTGGGCTCAACGGCGGTTAAGAAAACGAAGGCCGGCGTATAGCCTCAGTGGCCTCATTCTATCTGTCGTCCGTCGCAGCACGTTACGCGATGACGCGTCTTTAAATATAACAATCTCTCACTGGAAGATACTACAACAACGTGTGTATATATATCGCGTACGTATACGACAACTGTATATCAAAGGAGACGCACGGGAGAAGTCACAAGAGGGACTAACCAAAGAAACAAAAAACAGGAAGAAAATGAACGAGACGACGCCGAGTAGTAACGTGGAGACCGAGTACCTTGAGATCAACTCCAAGAACGCTTGGATGGTGCTGTTTCAGGTATGGCTTTGACGCTTACACGGCAGAGGGGAGAGCAAAAAAGAATTTTCGTTTGTGTGTGTATCTGTGTGTGGGTGCCCGATGAGGCGGAAATGGCTTTTCACCGATTAGGCGTGGGTGGATTGTTTTGAAGCAAGCTCTGACTGTGCGTGTCTGGTAATGATTAATTTAATTAGAGTGACATGAGGAAATGTGTTTTTTGTGTATGAACTTGAAGTTTTTTGCAGAATATGAATACCTAATTAACACTTGTTTAGTTATGTTGCTTTAAAGTTTTCTGTATCTTACTTGTTTCTTTACATTGAGTAAAAAAAGATCTAAGTTTCAATCCAATAAGCCTGAGATATAATGCAATTTGCTCAAAGCAAATCAACTTTGTGTCTTCTCTGGTTACTAAAATACCTTAACAGGTTGCTAAGCCCTTCTGGGTAGAGTCAAGAGTCAATGACCTATGATAAATGACTTATTTATAAAAATATCACATATTTCTTAAACTTGTAGCATGTTAGTCATCCTGTAATTTGCAGTAAAAAAGACCACTGTTCCGGTCTTGCAAATTTCATTATGCTATTCTTCCCTTTTTATAGCTCAGTTCTTTACTTTTTTGTGTCCTTGCTACAAGACTTACTTGTGAGTCATATTCAGGAGGTATTTGTGTTTTGGAGTGCAAGGCTTTCAGTTGTATTTCTTAGTAAATACAGCTCACTCTCTCTCTCTCTCTCTTTCTCTCTCTCTCTCTCTCTCTCCCTCTCCCTCTCTCTCTCTCTCTCTCTCTCTCTCTCTTTCTTTTGCATATTGTGATAATCAGTAATCATTATATAAGGATCTCATTTTTCATGACACATATAATCTCTTTGTTTCTTCTTTACTTTACCTTTAACTATGGCTGCCTTCTTGGGATGTAATAAAAATGAATTTTCTGATAAGTGATCAAACCCATGAGTAATTGTATTTATAAGCATTTCTCAGAACTAATTTATAATGTGTGATTGATTAAAAATAGTTTCTCTTAGAATATAAATATAATCATCCTGTATTTAGAGAATCTGTATCACTTTGAGGAATTCAAGGGAAACAAACCAAGGATATTGACTCACAACAAATTTGTTTATGCAATAGCTTTTATGAAAGTGCTATTTTTTGTCATCAATTACCATTAGTACTTTATGATGGTAGAGTTCATAGAACAATTGGAAAGAATTTTAAAAATTTCAAATTTTAAATTGCTTACAAAAGATAGCCCATCCATTCGTCTTATCTTTGATCTAATTATATATTTATTATTTTAAAGTTCATCCGTAACGAGTGCAGTAATTATGACTTTACATGTAATGAAAGCAAGAAGCCAGAGAATAGAAGTCTTAATAGATATAGAGATGTTATGCCATATGACCACACACGGATTGTTCTTAAAAAGGGTCAGACCGACTACATCAATGCCAATCTTTTACAGGTAATTTATTTTTTATTAAAACAAAATAAGTGAAGTATTGTGTTGTGACTTATTTACTTCATATTTTGTGAAAAACAAGTTTTTTTATTTTATCGCCTACTTACAAACTTATTGTAATAATAATAGATCATATGCAATTCTCTGTTAAAGTTTAAATATAATACAAATCAGTTGAAAAATTTTTTGAATTATCGTTGAAAATTCTTTCCAAAGATGGACAAAGCAAACAGACAATATATTCTAACACAAGGACCACTGCCAAATACAGCTGGTCACTTTTGGCTGATGGTGTGGGAACAAAATAGCAAAGCAATTATAATGCTAAACAAAGTAATTGAAAAGCATCTGACAAAATGTCATCAATACTGGCCCCTTGCAGAGTCATCGGATCACGTGATGAAATTCCCTGATCTAGATCTCGAAGTGGAATATATTACTAAAATCAACAAATCAGATTACACAACTACAACACTCAGGTAACAGCAATTTCATAAATTCGTTAAAAAATCATTTAACGTAATAAATGCGCAACCCTCGGCGATCCCATCTGGTCGACGGCCAAAAAGCTCTCACTTCTTTCATCACAACTATTTAGAGCTCATTAAAATCAATCGTTCAACCGTTTAAAATCATATTTATAATAGTCGGCTTCTCTTTAATTAGACTGAAGAACACTGAGACCAACGAGAGCAGGGACATACTACACTTCAACTACACCACGTGGCCGGACTTTGGTGTGCCCAAAAGTCCCACCGCATTTCTCAGATTTTTGGCAGATGTTCGAGAATCAGGAGTTCTGGATAAAAACGTTGGTCCATCTATTGTACACTGTTCTGCTGGAATTGGACGCTCTGGAACTTTTTGTTTGGTGGATACTTGTCTGGTATTGGTAAGTTTTGAAAAATTATTTTAATATTATTCGTCGTCTTCTTTTAATGATTTTAAATATGTAATTTGATTATTTTAGATCGAAGAAAATGGTTTGAATTCTGTTAATGTAAGAGATATTTTACTAGAAATGCGGAAGTCACGAATGGGTTTGATTCAAATGCCCGATCAGTTGCGGTTCTCTTATGCAGCTATAATAGAAGGGGCTAAACATTTACCGTTGAGTACTTTGGTGAGTAACGTCACGATGCTTTTTACCATAATAAATGGCTTACTGTTTAAGTTATAGCATAACATTATTAATTGTAAAATTATACACTAATTTTGGTTTATAACCAGACTGACTCAAAAAAACTAATATGCGTGTTTGTTTTGCAGACTCTTGGTAACAATGATGTTATTACTAACAACCATTGCGAGAATGCAAATAATATTAGCAATTCGTCAATCGATGAAGATGACGAACCACCCCCTCTGCCACCTCCGAGGGGCGAATCTTTAACTCGTAGTTGTATGATAACAGAGACGGCACTTAAGATTGAAAACAATGGTAATTGTTTCAGTTTATTTTAATTATGTGTTATCTTCTTATCTTTCGCGTCAATTAGGCAAACGTTCGAAACAATCGGAGCGTAATTAATAATAAATGCGAACGTTTCACTCGATAGTTACGAACATATCCGTTAATTATAGCAAATACTGTAAGCAATCTACCTAACAAACCATTGCCGTGTGAACCACCAGGTGGTGTAAATTCAAATAACATTGGGAACCACGTCAATGACATTTCTGGCTCAAATGCCTCAAGCGATGGCGACGAAAATTCATTTCAACCCAATAGTCCACCGTCCAGTCCGGAGTCGTAAGTATTACTTTTACAACAAACAAGCTCATTCAGATTTAATTATTGTAAAGTTCAAAAAATGAAGTGGATCGTTGGATTTCATGATTCAAATTTCGAACTTTAGGAAGAACGAATTGCGCCGAAGACGGCTGGAGAAGAAGGAACGAATGGAAGCGCAAGTGCGTGATATGAAACGCCGGCAGAAGGAATCGGAAGACTGGCAGAAGTTCAAGAGGTCAATATTTTCGCCTCTGTCACTAGGTCTAGTTGCCGCCATTGTCGGTGGGATCTGCGGCTATCTTTATTTCCGCGATTAGGCTCTTATCAATCGATGATCTAAACTAAATAATTTAATTCGCAATAAACAATATACAACCAGTTTTCAAAAAAACAATCTACCGTCGAAACATACTCGCAAATTGTATGCGAATCAGAAAAAAAAACAAAATAATAGGCGACGCGCTAAACAAAGAGTTTATTAATTATTATACGCAGGAACCTCGAGATCACGGTGGTGCATAATTAAAATTTGATCTCGCTTTATAGGTTCTACAAAGAGAATTTAAATCAATATCTCAGAGTGGGCAAAAAAAAGCAAAATATTTTTTTACCTAAAGGCGAACGTGAGAAAAAAGGAAACACGAGATGATCCGGATAAAATTATGTCGTTTCTTTCATATTTTCGAATTACCAAAGTTAATGATACTGTTTTCGGTCTGTCTTTCAAAGTAATACCGTCGTCCGAAAGTATGTATAAAATGTTTGTGCATGTGCGAAAATGAAAAAAAAAGAAAAAATACCAAAAAAGCAGTACATTGATTAAAGTATCTAGCTCGTACGTTTTTTTTGAAATTGATCATCATCTTGAAATAATAGAGCATGCGTAATCGGAACAAAACAAATTTATTGCATAAATAATGTGCAAGAAACGCGAATCGTTGACCGACATCGCGAGCGTAAGGCTTTTTTTATCCGTGTGGTGTTTCGTAAGATAGGACTCGCATTTTTTTTTCTCAAAAAATAACGAGAAATTTTTAGTCATGAGATTGGTCGGTCTTTGTATTATAAATGAATTGCCATTATTTAGTTATCGATAATTGTAATTTGATCGACTTGCATACTAAATAGCGTTTTTGTCAACTGTGATGCATATTATACACAAACTGAGTTGTTTCATTACATACTTCATATTTCACTATGACATAAACATATTTTATTTATAATCGTTACTTGATATTTTGCTTTGAATATTTTGTGCTAGATTACGTTGTTCTTATTATGATTTTTTGCTTTTTTAATAATAATAAAGTAACGTTACAGATATAGAAAGTGCACTAGTTAACACTCAGTTTTATTGGCGTATCTTAACGTAATTTTATCTGAGTTAAATCAATTTGAATTTTATATACTTGATTTTTCTGACATTTTCACCAGAAAGTTATTGAATGTTAATATTAAGGTTCCAAATATACTTAGTGGTTTAAGTATTTAAATGTTAAGCTGTATTGATAGGTATAATGACATTATTTGATGAAATTACAATGATCGAAAGTAATGGCAAATTTTCGAATAAATAAATTGTTTCAATGGCCAACTCTAGTAATTCGTCGTTCAAAGCAAAACGTGATATTTTAAATGCTATAATCGGTCAAACGAAAAATATTGGAATGAATTAATGATTTTTTTGTAATCGAGAGGTAATCTGTATTTGTTCAAATTAAAATCGTTTGAAACAAAAGAATATTTCGGAATATACGATCGATTGAGATGACTGAAAGACTGAGTACGGATATAACAATTTCTATTCTATATAAATAAATGAAATAAATGAATAAAACGTGTAGTGAATCATTCACACACACAAACACACACACACACACACACGTATGTATGTATGTATGTGTATGTGTGTGTATATATATCTACGTAGCAGAGTAACCTCATAATTCCTAAGTAAACAACTTTCGCATGTGTAACCGTAGAAAGAGAAGTATGTTATGTTGAATCGAGTGGCGAGAAAATTAGTGCCGGCTACTATTGAGATACATTGAAATCCAAATATTAATCAATTCGACAATTTAAAACGGACAATTTATTTAAGTCTGAATTATTGAAAAGTTCAACAATTTGTACAAACTATTCGAACAATTGTATGAACTATTGTTGAAAATATTCGATAAATAAACAGCAATATTTATTTCTTTTAAAAAAGCAGTTTAATTGCGCCTCGTTATTTTTTTTTTTTCAATAATTCAGTGGTAGACGATAATAGATAATAACAAATAATACGTGAAGACACGGTGCTACTTCAAAGTTCCAAGAAAAACATTAAAAAAAAACGTAATTACAGCAAAAATGAAAAATGTACAAGAGCGTATGGTTTACGTGTTGTGTAATAAAAGCAAAACAGTGTGACCGAGTGCCTGAAGAATTATATTTAAAGGTCATTCACAGATAATCTACGGTTTTCAATGCACACAACTTTCAAATATATACCTGAACCACTTTGATAAGGAGTGAAAAAATAATGATACCGAAACATAGCCAAGTGCCTACTCGTACAACAGAAGAAACAAAAAAATAAATAAAGATAAACTATGTGACTCAGTGACTTAGCGCATGACTTTACTGGTATAAAAGTTCAGTTATAATTCCAAATTCTTAACGTTTCGGCAGATATTTTTTGAATTATTTTTTATACAATGCAAATTTATCGATTAGTGTGATGAGGATGATTACTCTTGAGTGTTCAGTATCATGGTGATAATTTCAATCTGTGGCAAACGAAAAAAAAAACCATTTTTTTCGTGTAATAACTCAGCAGTACACGAATAGAATTCAGGAAATGGCAAAACATTACGTCGGACAAAAAAAATATAAATCTCAATAAAATTTCTAAATATTTCAAGACATTATTTTGCAAGGTTCTTTACAAAAGTATATACATGTAGCAGAATGAACCTTCGTAAAGGAAGGACAAAACACAAATATAGAGATATCTATTTCTCGCTACTCAATCTTTCGTAGTTACTGTATTTATATATAAGCGGTGTAACGTTGTAAGAGACTATACGATTGCTATTTTCAATGTAAAACAGCGTAACGCTGATAGAATGTATATGTTTATAGGATTATAAAAATGAACTTTAAAGATTAAAGGAACGTTTAGGAAGAGATGCGATAGAAATTGTTCAGGAATGATTGGCTGGCGATGAAATCAAACATTATTTTCTTGATATTACATGCAATCGAACAAACAAAAAACATGTTGCTGTACTGAATAATTTGTCGGGCGTATCTCGTCCTAATGTGGCAAGTTAATTAAGCAATAGGAGATACGTATGTATGTCTATTTCGAGTACGAGACGTAAATTAGAATTTATATATGTGTAAGAAGTCCTGCAAAATCGTCAAGACCTATCTAATATACTTCGTCGTCATTTCGAAAATACCATTGATTTTATCTTTACTCGTTTTTTATGATAGTTCATTATTCAATGGTAGCAAATAAATTATTCCAAATACTGCATACACATGTGACATGATCAAAGTTTTGCGACTCATATTATCTGATTTTTATTAACAAACAGTGATGTTTAGTGATGAATAATACAGAAATATTGATAACTAATGACGACATATTTGAAGATTTCTAATAACTGCTTTTTATAATTTCATAATTCGTACCGTTTTTATAAGTTATTTTGCTCTCAGCCATCTTATGTTTTAAGTTCTCTAACAAGTATTTTATTAATTTATTTTGCGAGAGTTTACTATCAGTTTTTGTAGTCTTATAAAATATATTCAGCCGCAAATATTTCTTGAATTTTTCTTTTAATTTCGCGAAGCAGAGCCCCACCGACATCGCGAGTATCTTATTTTTTAATGAGTCACGCTGTGGAAGTTTTTTTCGCAGTGGCTGAGATTTAAGATAAAACAACAAGTGAGTGTTCAACTTTGCAATTGATTTCTTTCAGATCGAAAAGCGAAACCAGCAAGCAGGACGAAAATACACAAGAAGACAGAGAGTCGCCCAGTTAGTGAGAATCAATCTAACGCCAATGTCGAGAAAATTTTGCGGCTCCTCATCAACTTCTTTCTCGAAATAATCAACTTATTTTTAATTTGCGTCGAGATTTACTCAATCTCACTCGGAGATGGAGGCAATCGCGTAGATAAATTTTCTTCTTTTTATTATTGTGGAAACATTCTCAATTAATTTTGCTTTCTCCAGAGCAATGGAAAAATGTTTAATAATATCGTCGCATACTCAATAGTTAGCTATTTAGAGCTAAATAGTACCTGGAAATTAGTTGTTTTTTTTTCTCGATGACGCGTTTGACATATACGTCGAAGTTGTATGCGTACAATGGTGTTTGGTATTTTGTACATAAATTTTACTGATGGATTTGTAAAGAAATTAATATTCAGTTTGCTTGAATTTGTTATGCGTGATTTGTAAACGAATGTTTCCTAGATGCTCGCGTGTAACTAATCAATTTACAAGGGCGAATAATAATATTTTTGTTAGAATAAACTACTAAATATTTTGTAGATAAAGTATTCTATAAACAAGACAGTGTTTTCTTTTATTTTCTTTAAAAATTATTGTGTAAAAGTTAGCATAAGGTACAATTTACACGTAATGGTTGATTAATGAAAATAAACGTTTCTTTGCGTCACCATTTCAGAATTACTATAACTATCACGAGCGCATTGTTATTGTTTTAACGGATATAAATTTAATTAGCTATTTAACTGATCAAATGGCAGTTTCAATTAAAAATGTTGAAAATAGTTTATTTATCCTACCTTCATGCTTATTACTGGATTACAAACATTTGATCGTCAACTGCTAAACTATTAAACAATATGAAAAAATAAAAAGAACAAATCCTTTTAAACTTTGGTAAGTATGAAATTTTTAATAAAGAGAAAAGTAGTTGAATGTTTTGAAGAAATGCCTTAAAGCTTATTATTTTAAGCTTTTCCTTGAAATTGAAATTAATATTATTCGATATTTATTTATTAAATTTAACTCCGATCTAAATCAAGATAGTAATTAATAAAAATTTAATGTTTGAATCAGTTAATGGACCAATGAATCAAAAGAGTGCCACAGTACTGTAACATGATTCTCGTAAAAGTTTTCTTGAAAAAAAATAGTAACACGACGAACGTAAATTCTAAGAATTTTCATTATCACAATGAAAGAAAATTTAAAAAAGCACTCAAACGCGGCGCGTGATAATCGACGCAATCTCGCATATATCGAAAGGTCTCTTCGTGTCTCTCGCAACTTCGCCGGATGACGAAAATTGGCGTGATGTCGTATGTGTAGTTCAGTGCCCACGAGAGTGCGCCAGAGTTTGTTGCAAGATGGCGGGTGAGTGTGTGCCTCCGGACGGCTCTTATGCTCTATCAACGCAAAAAGGGCCGCCTATAGAATAACAAATCAAAGCTCGCAAGGGCTCAAACGACAACTCAATGTCATTAACGCTGCCTATCTATTCTCTTGGCTTTCAGATATATCCTACTTCCAGAATGCCGAGCTGGAACACAGCAACGACGGTGAGTCCATTACTCCACTATTACTCTCTATCTCGCAATCGTTTTACGCCTATCTCACTCTCTCTCTCTCCCCTTACTCTCTCACGCTCTCATCTCTTTGCATCCTTTGCGATATAGCAATTGGCAAAATGCTTTAGCTTGCATGTTCACTCGCAAGTCCGGTCAAGTCATCGACGATTGGGCTTGTCGTTGAAAACTGTCGCTAGAGAGGTTATGTTCGATTCGTACGCATTATCCCTAAGACAACGCGCAAGGTAGCGCAGCGCTGCTACGTTACGTTCCGCGAGGAGGAGGTCGAGGAATCGTCATCGTCTACGCGTGTAACATAATCGCTAGTGTATGGCGCACACGTGCGCGCACGCCAGGTCAGATGGCGCCACTTGCTCACCTTTCGCGCCGATTCTCAATGTTTACTTCGGCGAGCTGAAGTTCAGCGGCCTCGCGGAGCACACACCGCCGCCCCTTTTTTTTCGCTCGCTGCTCTGCTGTGCCACGCTGCTGCGCATCTTCCACAGCTTTTTTATGTAAAAATAATCAACTTAAAACAATTACCTTCTTTTTTACGGGCTGGAGCGCGCGCGCAAAAAGCTTTTGATGTGTATTTTTGTATGCTAAGTAGCTTTGGCGGCGCGCGCGGAGACGAGAATTATTTTCGCGCGACTCGGTGAGAGAGTGATTTTACGTAGTAGTACTAGCAGGAGCTCGCAGCGAACTATAAATATTTCTCTCGCTTTCGCCAAAACAATGTTGCTACTGTGTGTTTTTATAACAACGACAAACGATGGTCGAAACTCGTAAGTTCAATTAATCGATGCTCTTCTCGCACGTTGTGTCGACACTACCACCGCGTACATGTATATATGTATATCAAAAAGATGTCACGATAGTAAAAACATTTAAAGCGAGCCAGAGTGCGTTTGGTTACTTTTACGAGAACTTCGTTACAGTATGAAACCAATTGCTATCACTGTAACGAAAAAGTCAAACGCAGAGACCAGCTCGATGTGTGTGTTAGTATGTATGTGTGTATTTCCTCGTTCTCTAAAAATAGTTACCAAAATTATCACGTATATGCATAAACCTCTTTTTTTCTGACAGACCACCTTTACGTAATCAAGGTCTTGTCATTATTCTCACTCTCTTTCTCTCTCTCTCTCTCACATATATACGAAAAATATTTCGTGCATGCATATTCTAAAAAAAATTGACGCAGAGTCGCGATAAACGACGTTAGTTATGATATAGTGTTGAAACGAAGGATCGTGACGAGCAACGAAGAAAAAAAGGGGGAGAGAAAGAGAGAGAGAGAGAGAGAGAGAGAGAGAGAGAGAGAGAGAGAGAGAGAGAGAGAGAGAGAGAGAGAGACAAGAAGGAGGAGGAGGAGGAGGTGAAGGAAGGGGGAGAACGTCGGCGACGGCAGTCTCGGGGTCGAAAAACTGCGACGCAGTTTGTACTCGCTGCGGCGGGTGCATGTCTAGCGTGTGTAGAGAGCCGACGCCGCCGCCGATGAATGGCGCAGTTTGTACGCCTTCCTCTCTCTCTCGCTCTCTCTCTCTCTCTCTCTCTCTATCTCTCTCTCTCTCTCTCTCTCTATCTCTCTCTCTCTCTCTCATTTGTGCTGGTTAGTGGCGCCGCCAGTAGGCTTGGACGTGCATTTTTTCAAAAAAGAAAAAAATACATGCTATCCATGTTACTCGACTAATGAGACACGATAGTATCGCTAATGTCGATAGGGAGGTTTGCCCCCATTTTTCTCTACGAACGATCGGTGTTACCGGAACGAAGTATGACACATTACCGCTTTGTCTAGAATGTCGCCTTGACTCATTATTCCACAACTCGAAGTCGCAGTTTTCGAAACAACCAAGAATTAGTATTCTTATATTCGTACTAACCTGCAAAAATTCTTTTGATTGGTTTTCGTTTTCCTTAAAAAAAGCAGCTCGCACGCCTATGAACGCCGGGAAAAAAACGTGGCTTAAGGGCTCGCGCCGAAAAATCGCACGCTGGAATTTTTCGGCGAAAGAGGGAGAGCGAGTTGCGTTGCAGGCGGGGCGCTCCCTTTCTTTTTTGCCTCGAGGTCCTTGCGCCTATGTAGCTGCTTGCCTGTGTATAGGGGTTACTGATCCCGGAGAGCTCTCGTTCTCTCTCTCTCTCTCTCTCTCTTTCTATTCTCTTGTGCGCCTCGGCAGTGTGCGCAGCGCGCCAATGTGCCATCTGTCGCGAAACCGTAAGTAGGGCCCCGTTGATTTTTCGCGCAGCAGCATTCCAACGAGCTGCGCCACTCTCCGCGCTTTATCAAGAGCCTTTTTTGTCGCCAACCACGAATTCCTTCGCACTCTTTTCTATTCATTTCTGCAGGCTCGGGATCGGATGTGGATCGACCATCAGAGATATAAATGTATAATTGTGAATTAATTGTCGACAATTATGAGTCTTGCGATTTGCCGTTAAATAATCGCATGTTTACTTTGTTAGTTGAGAGATTTGTTGTAACCAACTATTTCAGAACACAATCGTGTATTATTGAAAAGGTTGAATTCTAGTGGGTAATAATGAACGATATATCGGCTCGCATCGTAAAAAATACCTTATCCACTTCATTCTCGCCTTGGAATAGCTGACTCCTTTGTGCTCGCGGTTCTCTAT
Source organism: Phymastichus coffea (assembly GCF_024137745.1). Taxonomy (NCBI): domain Eukaryota; kingdom Metazoa; phylum Arthropoda; class Insecta; order Hymenoptera; family Eulophidae; genus Phymastichus; species Phymastichus coffea. The sequence goes on along the minus strand of NW_026707060.1, from coordinate 1,722 downwards.
CTCTCTTTTGCGAAGATGAAAAGGAATTTGCATAAACGCCGACGAATTCCGCGAAAGTCTTGATTCATATTGTCGATTCACTCAAACTCAATGATCTTTCGAGGAAAAATTGTTCTCTTCTCGAAAAAATCATGAAAAGAGAAGCATTGTCGTGGGTATGTTTTCATAGCCAGTTTTTTAAAAATTCACGCTGGTGCTGTAACGTTGAAGCTCCGTTAAAATTCATTGGATGGCTTCCTTATAAAAGCGATATGAAAAAATGGTTTGTATCATTTAAATTTTTATGGCGCGTACATTCTTCGCTTCAATTACGACGTACGTCAACGTAATTTTCTTCGATAAAAAACCGCGAAAAATTCATTCGTTTTGCCGGTGTCTGATGAAAATTCATCGTCGTCGATCAATTACATTTTTTTTATTCTGCTCTTGATACGGCTGTAGCCTTGACAGAGATTTCATACGTTATTATGTATTTGCACTTGAAACTACTGAAGAATCGTATTCGCATAAACTGATAAGATTTTATTAGTCATCAGTAATGGAATCAACATGTATAATTCTAACTATTTTTTCCATTCATTAATATAAAATTTTAAATACATGTTCATTTCTACTAAATAATGAACAAGTTTTATAGAGGATATATTATCTTTTTTATCAAATAACATTCTAAACTTCTGAAAGTTATATTTAACATTTTCACATGTCTGATATCAAATAATTATAGTGATGAACTATTCACTAAGTTGACTTAGTTCACTTTAGATCTGTTATCAACTTACTTTCAAATTACTACGACTGCCATTATTTATTTATTGTATGGAATAACGCATTATCAAAATACCACAAAAAATTATCGTCAGTTTAAGCCTGCAGTAAACCAGAGAATGTTATGTAAATGCCAAATTTTCAATTGCGACAAACTCAGTTAATCAGTCAAATTAGATTTTTTTAAATTTAATTAAATGTAATTTTTATAAATGTCGCGGCAATCAGAAAGCTTATTGGTCCTGTATGCCTACTTGCCTTCGGGCTCGCGAGCGCGACTCTTGATCTTTGTGAGCTAAATCAACGTGTATCTCTCCTCGTATGCTTATGGGCAGACGCGTACCGAATTCTATAAAAAGTTTTTGAAATATTCGTCGATATTCGTCACTGAAATCCACGATGAAAACGAAACGTTATCAAATATTTCCAAAAAACTTAACGAGTTCAGCAAAAAAATAAAAAACCAAAAGTTCTGGAATTCCAGATCAAACGATAGGCATAAGCATCCATTTGATTTGTTACAATAAGCGAAGTACAGGGCTCGCAAACACAATACGTCGGGAGATAGCTCTGCTCGCTCGACAGACGGAACAAATAATTTTCGGGCGGACGATACTACAACTGCACATTGGCGTTCTGTCAAAATAAAATAAAGCGCGTTCTCTCTCTCTCTCTCTCTCTCTCTCTCTCTCTCTCTCTCTCTCTCTCTCTCTCTCTCTCTCTCTCTCTCTCTCTCTCTCTCTCTCTCTCAACATGTATCACTGACGCTGACAATCGAAGCGAATCTAATAGCGATTCTGTGGTTTCCAGTCGCGATATTATGACGGTTATTTCGCAACCAAAACCATCGATTCCATTGCTCTCTCTCTCTCTCTCTCACTCTCACTCTCACTCTCTTTCTCTCTCTTGCTTTAATACTGTCGTGCATCCTGAATTTATGTTTGTACTAGTGAG
>NW_026707059.1:0-115159 GCF_024137745.1 Phymastichus coffea | reverse complement strand
CTTTTCGTTGTACCGACGTTCTCTATGTTATATTATCCCCTCTACTAGTCTATACGGACGCGAGTGAGAGGTCAGATGAGCTGCGCAAATGAATTTAGCGCATGCTAAAGCGCATGCGTAAAGCGGGAAATACTAGAGATTTTAAATTCAATGTTGACTATTCTTATTTATGTTCCAATAGTTCACTTGACTTCATTATTTGAACGATCTTTCAATGCTTTATTAACTTACGTTGAAAACCGTTTCTAATACTTACATTTTCATTTTATTTTATTACTTCAATTAAAGATTCAGAGAATTCAGTGCTTAGAATCAGGCGAACATATTTTATTTTATATTCTACTCAGTATAACATAATCACTAAAAAAACGCGCATAATTGATCGTTTTGTTTTATCAAATGATAAATATACATTGAAGTGTGCTATTTAAAACTGTGGGCACGGCAATTGGGAACACACACAAGATAACATTTAAATTAAGATTCGATTAGAAACAGTGCCATACGTGCGAGGCATACCGTGATAAGATCGTATACAAACGACAATTTTAGCACATAAAGGAGCGTAATTTAGGAGTACTCTCCACTTTCTGGATAAATGTCAATCATTTCCTATCATTGATAATATCCACTCTGCTGGGCTAACTCATGCACCGACATATTGTCTTCGAAAACTTCCATAGAGAATAATTAAAAAGAAAAAAAAAAGTTGAACGAAACAATAAAAAATCAAAATATATAATGACGTGAAGGTGATTCATTGTACTATGAATCATTTATAGAAGCACCCGTGAGACAAATTTTCATTACAATGCTAAACGTGCATCGGATTTCATTACCGAAAGCTTATGGTATTATTGGAAAAAAATTACTGTATTGAGGATAGACAGTCATATATTAATATTAGCTTCAGTATTAACACGGAAAAGTGAAAAATTATATTACCTAGGAGTTTGCATTCGAAATGAAAAGTTAGAAATCATACTGTATGAAATAATCCGGTAAAAAGATAATTTTTTATATACATGAACTTTTCAACTACTCACTACGGAGCAAACTCGAAATGAGCAGCCACAAAACATTGTAAATTATTCCAACAACGATTTATTATAGCAGTAAGTCGTATTTGATTTTACTCTTGACAGCTGTTTTTCAATACTCATACAAGCAAATCCAGTCTCCGCAGTTTTTATCATTATACCATTTTATACCATTTTTTTGCATCAACAACTCGATACTAAATATCTAAACATATCAAGCTACTCAAGGCCCTTCTTATGGCTTACTGGCAGTTTTATCAGCTCTTGTTTCCTGTTTCTCGTAGTACCGATCAATCTCTTTTTTTATTTTATTGTATTCACTGTCATTTATAGTAGCAAGCTGAACATTTAAAACACTTCGTTTTTTTATCTTGAAATGCTGGTGAGTTTATTTTTATGTCAATGATCTTGATAATACGTATCGCAATGTATATTGAATATGAATGTTTTTTATCTAAGTAGATTCACTGTAGTTGATACTTCTAAACGCGATGATAGTTTTAAGTTTGATTTTTTTCCATCTTATAATAACTTTTTTCGGACAATGAGTAGAGAAGACGAGCTACGATACATTCATTCAGAGAAACTGACCAACAAGCGCTTTTTTTAATATGCAGTAGTTTTGTATAAGAAAAAATGAAAGAGGAGCCGTCTTGAAAATTTTGTTTCTTAATGCTGTGTATTATTATTATAGTCAATTGATCTGTCTCACTTATACATTTTTTCTTACCGTTAGAAGCATAATATAATATTTATAAACTATACGTAAAAGAAAAAGTAAAAGTGAAGGGAAAGCACAGCGATAATCATTGATATTATAAATTTATATTTAATTTAAGCGATGCAATCTTTTTTAGACTTAAATAAAATGTCTTATATGTAATATAGATTCGCGCGATTAAAGCAGATTAAAAGTCATTCAAAATAAAGGTTATATATAATAACATGTGTATGCTGCCTTTGTTGTCTCTCTTCAAAAAGATTCTTGTGCAATAGAGATTCACATATATTTTATGTACAATTCTCTCGTAGTACAAGATCTATTTTTTTCTTTTTCTTTACTTTCTTCTTAGATTTTTTCTCTCAACAACAATATCTGACTTTTCAGGTAAAACGATGCTCAATGCTTCATAGCGATATGACATTTATCGTATAATCATCAAGAAAATAAAGGCATTATACTTCAATCTTTTTTAATAGACGTAAAGTTGACCTCATAATATTGCAGCTAGAGTACTTTTTTAAGAATTTTCAAAAGTATAATTCTTTAGAAAACAATTTTTTTGTTTACCGCAAGGATACAGATTCGCAATTATAAAAAGGACAAAACAGTAATCAAATATACTACACGATTCGATCGCACAATTCACATTACTTATATAAGTATACAAAGCTTTTGCGTGTCTTCAAAAGCCTCAAAGAATTAAATATATTCATGTATATGCATTTTGTCTTAATTTTTTGTCTTTTATGCTAATATGGGAGAACATTTTTAACTTTTTTTCGTTACAGATAATATTTTTTTTACGAAGTGATTAAACAATTTTTGACGCTCTTTCTCTCTTCTTCTGTTGACAATGTTTGACTTTAACAATCGTTATACACTATATCTCATACATTATCCCAAGTTAGCGCAGCTAAGCTCTTAATAAAAATACATATGGCAATTAAAGGGGGAAGTCGCCGACGTTAAAATAAAAACAACACATTGGATTGAAGGGCAGTGCACATAAAATTCACATATTTTAGATAATGCCGGACACAGAAGAGATTGTTTTTTCATGATTCTTATGTTGTCTTTACACAACGCATACAAACTCGTGACTACGAACAGAGTATTGCTGTCTCAGATATATCTGTTTTTTATCGTTTTCGTATAAAAAGAACGTGGACAGCTGAGTATAGTTTCGTAAGTAAAATAAAAGTTCTAGCGAATAAACTTTCACGAGTTCAAGCAAATAACATACGTAAAAAGTTTTCTGAAACTTAGTTCTGCTCGATTATGAGAAAATGTTCGCCGAGAAGTACAAAAAGGACAATACATTTTTGTTTTTCAATTGATCGTTCATACAATAAAAAACTGTCCTAAAATTAACCAAAAAGTGAATTGGCAATCTCCTCTTAAAAGCTGCGTCTGATAAATAATACACCATATAACACAATAATAATATAATTCAGACAAACAGGCAAAAAAAAGAAAATAACAGACACAGTCCTTATTACATCTTGATACACGTTTGTAGAACGTTTGGTGTGTAAAATTCATGCATCGACGATCGAACTTCCACACAGTGTGAATATATGCATGCTCATATTACAATATATGTATGTAGATGATGCCGAATGGATAAATTTTTTATCATAGATATTTCTTTTTTCTTCTCAACGTCTAAGTAGAAAAATCGATCGCACTAACTTGGGACATTCTTAAAATTTTTAAACATCTTTATTTTTTTTTCTCTCTATTTTAGCGATTACTTTGCTTAAATCAGAGTTCCTTTTTAGGATCTTGTTCTTCTCTAATTAATTCATTTTTTAATAATTATGTGTGCCCAGAACTCTTCATTCGGTTTATTAGCGTGGCTTTTAGTTAAGTAGAGCTACGAAATATTCTTCTGTTTTGAAGGTTTCATCTTCTTGTTGTTTGTGTCTTTTGTATGAAATTCGTACGTGTATATGTGTAAATTTATGTGTATATTGTATTTCTTCATGCGTCGTCTCGCGCGTTGAGACGCACATCGAGCTTTTGGGCGGTTTTCTTTAATTTATCTTGCGTCAAATTTTCGCTGCTTCGATTTAACTGAAAATTGAAAATGATGTAATTAAAAAATTATATTATTTGGAGAAAAAACGAACTTATAACCTATGTATAGAATTATTTTAAAGGGATTGCAAAAAATATAACTACTCGGCTATTATTTTTTGTAAACATTATAGAAATAAAAGTTTTTTAAATAAGAAAATAGTTAATATTTAATTTGATTTATTAGCGTATGCAGTGAAATTTTTCTGAAAAATCTATAACTGAATTCTTAACTTTATCTAAAAAACGTAATAATGAAGCTTTAGTGATATGTAAACATTACGTTTTTATTATATTAGATGATTTTCAATGAATATCAAAAGCAATTTGAATGATGTGAAAATGATGTGTTAAAAGCTCAGAATGAGATGAATGATATGACTATGAGTAACTAACAGTGATACAACATTCAATCGAAGGTAAAAGCTAAACATATTGCTAAAAGTAATGGAAAAAAATGTTTGTTACAAAATAATTCAAAGAAATTATTACCTTGGAAAAACAAAAAAAAAAAAAAAAATCAAATATAAAAAGCAACTTTTCTTTAAATTATTTTAATAAGCTGACATTGCTGGTGTTTCATACGGAAGAATGATTCATGTAATAATTTCTTGCCCAATGAGCGTTAAATAAGTTAACATGAAACATTTTTTTTTAATTTGCTCGACTCTATCAAAATCAATAGTTTTCAAATAACTGTATGAATCACCAGATAGGTGGATAATATTTTTAGTTACATTGCATTCACAATTGGAAGAACATTTTTGGTATTTAAATTAAAAAAATTAGCTAAAAAAATAAAAAATAACCACTAAATAAAACTGAATGAAGGGAACTACAGTAAATTTTATAAAAATATAATTTTACTTGAGTTGGAAAGTTCAAATTACTTATCTAAATTACAATAATTTTACACTGTTTTCTTCTTATATGAGCACCTTGAAGAAGTTGTTTTAATTTGTCATAAATATATTTTACGTAGTAGGATTTCGCATCAGATTTCATTGTTTAACAGACATGCGAATTGTCTACATATTGTAACATATTTTTTTAAACATTTAAAAACCATAATATCCCTCATGAGCGCAAAGAAAAAAAAAACAGAAAAAAAATAAAAAGAACGATCGCTCGTGCATATGATAAACAACGGATAAATATGCGACTGAAAACTCACCGCATTTGCAACAATGTTGTTCCAATTGTGTGATACTGTTATTATTTCGCTTTCTACTTTTTGGCTTTTCTAAAAATATGACAAATGCGAAAAAAACACATGACTCGATGAGCCCTATATATGATTGCTTGAATAAAACGATGATGAAAAGAGACACTGAAGTAACATTAATGAGATGTGATGAATAATGCGATTTGCGAGATGAGATGTTATATATGGATGTTGTCAATTACAATTATATCCTCCTTTTGCCTTATAATTCCTAAGCGTGAATTCATACACGAAGACATTGATATACACATTTTACTGTTATACTCTGTTATAGAAAAACTCGATACAAACAAAGGATATAGCTTTTTTTACGTATAATATGCAACCCTTAATATGTTAGCTCACTTAGTCTACTTTCATTATTATATAAAATCGAGCCAAATAACGATACTTTCACAAACAAGACAGGCACAATCTTGACACGTCTAAAAATTAAAAAAAATTCTGTACATAAGAATTCTTTCAAAAGGCTTCCTATTCACTATAATATGTATACAAAAATTTGCCCACAAAAAGAAGAAGAACAAGGTACAAATTTAAATGAAAACTGATTGATTAGTTGAATCCAACAATAACGGCACGCCTTCTTATTTTCCTAAAAGCGCGTGGAAAAATGGTGAGGGCGGCCCGCCACGTGACTCACTTTTTCTTAAGGGTGAAGAAGCTGCGTCTCTTGGTTTCAGCTTGTGTTGGCGCTGGCAGCGTGTGCGCTCGGGAGGTGCCTGCCGCCGAGGCACCCTGAGCTGCTTGATTCAATGACGCAACCCATTCGTTCATCTCGGCGTCGTCTTTCGCTTGGAATAGGAAGTCCGCTCCGCTTTGCGTTCTGATGCAGACGGAAAAAGGAGTAGATATTAAGTCGTCTCGGTTTTTAAGTATCGAGATATTATTCTTTTTTTAATATCCTGCCCTTAAACTATTGTTTTTTTTGCACAGCTCTTTGAATCACATAAGCCATAATATGCTATATATTTCATTTCTTTTGTTCTACTTATAATTTTTTAATTGGATTTTTCATAGTTTTAGGTATAAAAGACTGAAACGGTAGAGTAATTCGGTCGTTCTATGAATTTATATATGCTAATTATTTCGTGGTTTTGATTTGTTACCAGCAAAATCTAGCTAAAGTGTGTTAAGAATGTTTGAAATTTATTGGATGATTACCTAAAATAACTTTATAGCCGTTTGATGTAGAAAAGACCTTGATAGATAGTACGTTTCAGTAAAAATGACTGAAATGATTGAAGGCTTGCGTTGTGCTTTCACCAAAGGATAAATTGACAATGACATACTTACTTGACGCGGAAGACATGTTTCTTCTTAGTATAATCGCTGGCGATCGAAATGTTAGCGCCCTTGAGATCGAGCGGTGTCTCGCCCTTGTAAATCTGATCGGGTGCCGATTTGTACGACTTTTGGTCTTTGTAAGCAACGAGGGTTTGACCACGCACTACCATGTATATTTTGTCCCAAGATCGATTACTGGCCTTCTTGGTCGTACTCTCCCACTCGTGTTTACGCACCAGCACGCCTTCGAACTCGTCGTCGCTTGGGCTTCGAGCTTCTGAATTCGCGAGTAAAAAAAGGAAAGAGAAAATAGTGAGTTTTTATTGAGTTATCTGCAAGAGATAGTACAGCTATGTGTAAGCTATAATATTTATGCACTATGTATATGTGACTAGAGTTATTGTAAAATCAATTGATATGAGCATATATTTAATAACACTTAATATTATACACATATTTGATGAGATATTTTTTATGTCGGGGAGTGACTCTATATGGTATATACGTATAAATTATTAAGGCGATGGATCGTCTGAATTTTTAGCGATTTCATTATATAGTGTTATCACAATGCCTGAAAGGAAAAATTCATGATTTTGCGATTCGATTTATGAAGATGCTTTGACCCCAACTTTTTTTTTGTAAAAATTATGCAGCAATTATATTTGACAATTTTTTTCGAATACAACATTTTTTACGTACGTCAACAAAATTAAATAATTATCTAACTAGAAAGAACCGAATCTATAGACATTAAATTTATAGATAAATAAAAAAACATTACTGTATACTTATAGTGCTAACTATGCTTATAAAATGTAAAACAAGAATACTAAATTCATATCAAAAGTCGAAATGTATCGTATGCACAGATTTTAGATTTAATAGTGATACTCAAACTCATAATACTAAAAAAACGTGAGTAGACATTTTGCAAATAAGAATAACTACACAGAGAAATTACTTAAAATATAAACACTCATTATAAAATTGGCAATTTTAGATAAACAGTCAATTGAAGTACAAAAAAAAAACAAACAAATAAAATTGTTGACATATCTTCGCCTCGACTCTTCTGTAAAAAAAATAATTAATCTCCCAAGCTCTCGGTCGTCGCTATAATCTCCATCCTGAAACAAGAATAAAAAAAGATATCCTTTCCTATCACGAAAACTTACCATACTCGTCGTCACTGGCACCTTGGCTGCGATCAAGACTAGGCGACTTGGGCTGTTTCTTCCAACGAAAGCTTCTAAACGGTGACTTGCTACGACTGCGATCCTTGCGTCTCAATGTACCAGACTCCGAGCCACCTCTCGGTGCTTTGTATATTGATGTACACAACAACAAGGATTAGTCGCACTTCGATACTTACTTTGTGTTTCTCTTTTTCTCTCTCACGTTTTATCGAATTCTCGGATTGGAAATTGAAGAGTAATCTACTTATAGGTGAGCATGCAGATATTTGCTTTTATCTTGTTAGATAAACTTTGTATTCATGCTTCAAAGTTATTACTTGCTCTATGCGAATCTTACAAGAGGTGAAGGATAATACATGCACCGTTTAAATAAGATTACGTCTGCTACTATATACGGATGATCTCGTTTCTCTTACAAACGAATTATGCAGTGAAAGCATTACTTGTTCCTTTGAACCGGACGATAATTACAGGAAATCTCATTGAAGTCGAATTGTGTAAGCAATATACAAAGTTATTGCTGTGTGCGTATCGCCCATTACACGCGTATTACCGTCATCCGTTTACATGACTCGACATCATGTCGTTTCTCAATTGATAAACGTGATCATAAGAATGCTATTTGCTTTTTCTAAAAATAACTGCTGAGCCATAAAACTACAATTATCTTGCAAATCATTGACGATATGTTTGAAGATAAATTCTAATTAAATGCATGTTGAAATTTTATCGAACTACTTACTTGTGGGAGTGGAAGGTGAGGCTCGATGCTTCGATGGGGATGGTGATTGTGATATAGGTATGTCACCTGGGACTTGTTTCCTTGGACTCTTTTGGACATGCTCTACTTTATACCGAACGAGAATAACATGCATTATTAAGTTACTTATACGGTCAATTTCTTGCGTCTTTTTAATTCAATACACAAGAAATTTCTGATCAAATTATCCATTACAAACAATACAAAATTGCAATGACTACACACACAAATGGGAAGCATAGAGCGATTACACAAAATCTACATACATGCAAAGTATGAAAAAATTGAATGATACTTTTTTCAGTACCTACCACGTGTACGAAGTAACTATAAATATAGTTGTATGACTACGAAAGCTTTATGTTAGCGTATTATGGTAGTAGGGATTTTTAGTTAGAGAACCTGAAAAGACTTATTTTTTGTACGGTTAATGTATTAAAAAAGTGCTCATTTCTCATATTGCGCAGTGCTCGTCCTTCACCTAAATTTATGTAATATAAATTATTTAACAAAGTGTGTTATTTTATCTATTTAACAGACACCACCAGCCTGTCAAAAAAAATTATAAAAAAAATGTTGTTTGCAAGCTGAAAAAAAATAGAAAAAACAGATAACAATGGTCATATGTTCGCTTTTTGACGTTCCATCACCTGACTATAAATTAAAATCACCCAACATTTTTTGTGCATGTTTATAATGATACATAACCACATTATTGTATACAGTATTTGTGGAATAATTTTATTATGTATAATAAAGCTTATAAAGTGCCAGAACTAACGATGATAATGTAGCGTGAGGAATGATAAAAAACATGAATATATATGATATCGAAGAAAGGAATTCTAATTAAACAACGGCAACGGGCAGACACTCACCTTCCTTGGGCTTCTCTTGAGCCTTCGCCGTGGAAGCTTTACGTGGTGCCGCTGTGGTGTCGTGCATTCCGTGCCGCGTTAATTTTTATTTGGGGTGCGTTAAGATTTTTTTCGTTTGTTAATAGGATAAGGACGGGAAAATTATTAGGAAAATAGAGGCAGAAAAGAAACGTGCTGTTAGCAAAAAGGTCATGCTTCATGTACTTTATTCCTCTATCAAACTAGAAGGTTAGTCAAAGAGATAGGAAGATATAATTTTTTCCGATTTGATGGAGAGAAAATAGAGAATGTAAGAACCTTCTAATTTCATAGCATGACTTGACTTTACTTAAATATTTTTTCTTTTGAATTTTTAAATATTCAATATCTCTTAATTTAATTGCATAGATTTTAAATTTACGTGACGTAATAACAAATAGTGTTAAGCACTCGTCGAATGATTCGATTTTCTATGAATTTTTCATGAAAAGCTATCAAATTCTACTATTTGACTTCAACACTCAATGAAATTATAATGTGCCTTATTTTGTGAGAAGATTGATAAGTTATTGTACGGGCACAATTTTGAAAAATATAACAGAATAATTAATGATGATGGTAAATCTATTCGAAACTTACCATGATCGTCGTCTTTAGTTTGAACTCCGTCTGCTTCCACCCTGCAATAAAAGAAAGAGCATTCGTTTTTTCTCGTTCGTATTACTGGAAGTTAAGAATTTTGCTTATTAGTTTTATCTTGTGTAATTTACCTTTCGCTAGCTGCTTCACCTGTTGGGCTAGCGACTGGAGTTGCTTTGGCCAGTTTTGCGGCTTCCGCAGCGGCTGCTTCTTCTTTTTTGCGCCTTTCTTCTTCTTCTCTTTCTTGTTCTCGTCTTTTCATTTCTCGAAGTTCAAATGTGGTCAAACGTTTCAAAGCACTGAATCTTTCTTCTTGTGCAGCTGCCGATTTTTCAAATGCCTCGTGTTTCTTGATTAGATTTTCGACCTCATCGATTGTGTGCTAAAATTAAGAAAAACATTACATTATATACTTCATTCAATGAAACTTAGCAACATGCTACATCAATTCTTACTCCAAGTTCTTGACTCATAAGGTACGGTTCTTGAGCAATCAACCATGCTTCTGCGACGGCGGCATCGCGTGCAAACTGGTACACTTCCAAAACTGTAATGTAAACAAAACACTCGGTAACATCATACGGCTTTTTTCAATTAATTCTAGAAAAAAAAACTTACTAAGCTGCAAGTTTTCCCAGCGTTCTTCCCAGCGATGTAACAGTGCTTTCCTGTGCTCTGTGAGTGCTGTAAGTTTCTCCTTGATCTGCGAGCTAGCATAGTGATTTCTCGACAATAAATCTTTGCCCAAGTTGATACAACTTAGGAGATTATCTTCTCTCGCATCAATTTCAGCTTTCAAACTTTGATGATTGTTCATTAATAGCTCAACTCCACTGACGTCTCTTGGTTTTTCACTGGTATTCATTTGTCTGACAACATCGTCCATCCAAATCATCAGGTTTCTCACCATGTTAAAGAATTTGAATAAGTCTCCAGTATCCTCTGAGAATATTAAACAATTTTTATAAATATTCATCGATATAAATTACTATTAGACATTTTTAAAAATACCTTACCCAATTTAGTACGACGTCCTTCGCACAGAGACTGCAAATTATTCCAAGCAGCAACGACTTCAGCTTCGCGATTTGTGATTTCCCGTGCTTTATCGCCAGCATAGCTAGCCTGCAATTTAGCAGATTCTTCCTGAATCTGTAACACTTGGCTCTGTAGAGTTGATAAATCGGAGATGAAGTTGCCATGTTTTCGTTGAAGAGCGGAAACAGAACCGGCATCACGTCCAAGTTCATCAGACATGGCATTCTGTTTCCCGAGGATACGCCCAAGAACGTCCTTGCAATCGTGGAAGAATTTATGCAACTCACGGCTTGCAGCCAACATTTGTGTGCGTGTCTCGATGAGCTCCAACAAGTCTTGCCAAACTTCATTCAAACCATCTTTCCATTCGGCAATGGTGGCAGCGTCAGAGTGACCAGCAGCGATCAATGAATCGGCGATACCGTTGACAACGGATACACGTTCCGACCCAATCGCTTCAGTGTCTCGTGCGAATTCCTTGAAACGTTCCCATAAAAGGGTGACGTGGTCATAATCTTGACCCAACTCGTGACTGCCAGCGACCACTTCGCGTTCGGCGATCCATTGCTCCAAGTCGTCAACCTCGCGGTTCAACATGAACAGTTGAAGGGCTTCGTCAAGCTTGGCACGACGTTCACCAGCAAGATCTTTCAGACCGGCATACAATTTATCAACCTAAAAGAAAATATTCATTTGTATTCATAGAAAAAAATTGTATAAGATGATTGATTAATTTTCGATTTATAAACTCACCTGTGATTGTTTAACGGCAATTTGATCACCAAGAGGATGCTGATCACTGATAAGCTGCCTTGCAGTCTCTCCAAGCTGCCTAATAGTCTCAGCGTAATCTTCGACAGCATTCTCAAGACTTTCGTGTTTCTTCATGAGATTTTGTGCGGAAATTTCATCTTTACCACGGTCCTCCACCATCATGTAAAGTTCTTGTTCGCTCATCCAAGATTCAGCTTCAGTCGCGTCGAAGATGTATTGCTGTGCTTTCTCATTCTGTAACAGTTGGGAGTTTCTCTCGTCGATAGCGTCCTTCAATTCTTGCCATTTCTCGTTGAGTTCGGAAATCAATCTGCGGAATTCAGCACTGTCCTCGTGACCTTCATCAATTAATTTTTTGCCATTATTACAGACAAAATTGATACGTGGTTCGTGGTTGTCGATTTCCGTCCTGTAAATTTTAAGAATTTGATAATTTTTAGTGAACTAAAATAATCAATATTATTTCAGTTCCTACATACGAGTTAGACCTGGACAGAAAAAATACACTCTCAAAAATCATCATTTTGTTGTTAGTTTTTTTGGTACTGATCATTAAAGTTGCACCTTCATGCAATGTAGTATTGTAATCACAATTTATCAGATTTGTAAAAAATTTTACTTATTGTCGCTAAACAGATTGTGAATATAATTGAAAATAAAAAAAACTTAATAAAATAAACGCATAAGTCATGCTGTCACACATCTTACCTCAACGATTGATTCTTCTTCTTGAGAGCATGCACATTGAACAGTGAGTTACCGTGCTCCTTACTGGTAGCTTGTGGCATCTTCTCGGCAATCCACAATTTTTCGTCCTCGACATCTCGCCTGAACTGGAAAGCTTCCTTCTTCTTCTCCAATTGTTTTTGTCTCTCAACAAGCGGTTCCTTGAGCTGTGCAAAGCGTTGTGCAACTTTTTCCTTCTTGAACTTGATCTCTTCCATCTTCTCATCTGGGACTGTTTGTTGTAAGTGCTCGGCTTGTTTGTCGAGTGCTGTCACTTGTTGGGCCTTCACCGCCATCTGGGTCTCTATCATCTGTTGCTTCTGCATTAGGATATTCACCGAGGCCAAATCCGAACCTGTGTCCGTGCTCTCGATTTGTTTCTCTATAAGGCGATAAACGGTTATTGTATTATCCAGATGTCGATCGATTTTAAACAACACTATCATAGTTTTCTTGTACATATTTAACTATTTCTTTTTTAATATTTTAATCTTTAATATTTATCAACGTTGGCTTTTTTCAAAATACTATTTTGTTTTGACGCTAACCGTCATAATTAGTACACTCGCACTACTAATCGCACTGTTTTTTATTTAGCGCAGTATAAAAACGTTATATAATTAAATAACCTAAATTAAGCATTGAATTAAAAAGCACATTGATGGCACAGAAACAAAGTCAGTATTCTATTGTTGGCAAATGGCTTCTATACTGTTCTGATTATGATCTATATTTATCTATATTTATTGCTATGTATCAGTAAGTCGGTAATTATTGAAAAAAACGCAGTCTTTTTTAAATATTAATAAATGAAGAAAATATCAAATACGTACAAGCAATATAACTACGAATATACTTTTCCAACTTACCAAGTTCGTTCATCCAGGAATCTATATCATCGCAAGTCTGGTGAATAAGAACCTCTCGATTAGCATCAAATAGCCTTTCTCCTTTCTCGTGAGTAGTTTTCTCAAGTTCCTCAAACTGATCGGCTAACTCCTGAACTTTGGGCTGGATAATTTCAGCAAGTTCAGGCTTTTGTTGAATAAGTTTTTCAGCGTCAGATTTAAGCTGCTCTAAACGATCTTTATTACTGGCAATTTCAGCCTCGAAAGCCTGATGCCTAGTCCACTTGCTGTGCACGGTCTTGGCACTTCGGTATGTCTCATCCTGGGCTGTAATATGTTTTTCCTGTATCCATTCACCCAATTCCTCGACATCTTGCAAGAAAAGTTGGAGTTGTTGCTGATCGCGTAATTTATCCATAATCTGTTGAGCTTTGTCACGGTTGTTGTTGCGACGTTCACCAATGGATTCAGCTTTACGTTTGACCTTATCGGAAGCAACATGTCCATCATCGACGAGTCTTGCAGCGAATTGAGCAACAGAGTTAATCTTTTCGTCATTGGCATCCATAGTAGTCATGAATGCCTCGTGACGTTTGATCATATTTTCCGCTTGTTCAAAGTTGGTCGGAGTTTCGTCCTTTGCCAAGAAGTGTTCTTGTTGAGAGAGCAAAACTTCGGCTTGACGAGCATCACGTTCGAACACCTGATAGTTAAGAGCGTTTGAAAGTAAATTCTGACGGTTAGCCCACATCTGATGTAGCTCTTCCCAGCCCATCTTTAGAGCGTTAAGACGTTCACGCAAGAACATGTACTGAGTATCGCCTTCGCTTGCCTCACTCGTCAATTTCTCACCATACTCCATCATCTTTTGATAGTCATCGGTGTAGTTATCAATCTCTTCCTTGATGTTCTGATGCTGAGCGAGTAACTTCTCTGCATCGGCCAAACTAACAGGTTCATCTTCGCTAGCAACGTCGGTCTGAGTCTTTGTAAGCCAAGCCTGGAAGTGATCGAGATCACGAAGGAATCTGTGCAGATCACCAGCTTCCTCAAGTTTCGCGTCTCTCTCTTTAAGCATCTGCGTAAGATGTTCCCAAATCGTGTGAATCTGAGTAATCCTCTCTCTGATAACAGCTGCCTCTTCTGGATGATCTTTCTCAATGACTTGTGCTTCCTTCTCGAGAGCATCCAATTTCGCTTGAATAGCAGCCAAGTCACGTTCCATACCACTGAGACGACGCTGTAGGGTCATGACACCCGTGAGGTCCATCTCGAGGGAATCGGTTTCTTGAAGGATACGTTTTTTATCTTCTATCCACGAGACTGTTTCGCGGCACTCAATATGGAAGGTTTGAACGCCATGAGCTGAGTTGAGAGCCTCGCGTTTGGATTCTGCTTTATCGCGTAACTCTGCCCATTTCTGATTAAGCTCGTTTTGGCGTTGATTAATCTGTGGCGAGTTAGGATGCTCTACGTGCAATAGTTGTCTCGCTATAAATAAAAAGCATTGCAATTTAGTAAAGCTATCAAAGTATTGTAAAAATAAAGGTAAATCTTTTTACCTAATTGGTTGACAACTGCAACACGCGATGCATTAGCATTCATCTCCTTCTCGAATCCATCATAACGATGCTTCATGATCTCAACATCTTCAATGTCTTTGGCAGGTACCATAGTATCGAGCATCCTGTTCTTCTCGCCGATCCATTGTTCCACACCATCGCTCTCACTGAGAAGCTTATAGAGCGAAAGAGCATCAAGCAGCCTCTGCTTCCTGTTCTTAGCGAGTTCTTGAAGCTCTTTGTAGTTCGCATCGATTTTGGCAAGTCGATCGATAACTTCGGGTGACTTGGCATCCTGTTCGCCGAGTTGAGAAGCTTGTTGATGCAGTTGTTCTATAGTCTGGGCATAATTCTTTAGTTCGTCAGACACATCTTTGTGTTTCTTCAGTAGTGACTGCACATTAGCTTCATCTCTACCAACATCTTCAGACGACACGAGTTTTCGAGTATCGAGCATCCAGGCATCGATATCATCAGCATCGGCAAACAATTGATGATAATCAACAGCTTCCTCGAGTCTCTTCTTTCTGAAAGAAGTGAGATCCAACAAGTGATTCCACATCTTCAGAATTTCCTGAAGACGTTCTTGGATTTTATCAGATCCAAAGTGTTTTTCGCGAACAAGCTCGTCGCCAACAGCCACCACAGACATAAGTTGCGGCTCGTGCGAGTTGATCTCTCCTTCAGTAGCCTTGTGTTTGGACAATAAAAGATTGATGGTAGTCAAGTCATGACCGATATCACCTGTGGAAACAATCTGTTCCTTCTCTTTGATCCAATTCTCCTCGTCAGCCATGTCCCAGTAGAATTGCCACAGCTTCCTCGACTCTTCAAGACGAGCTCGTCTCTCCACAGCAAGACGAACAAGTTCGGAGTAAGCATCCTCCAATTGTTGCACGCGCTCAACGATGATCGATGGGTCGCATGGTCTGTAACCTTCATCTTGTTCAAGAAAGCGTTGACTTTGCTGCACGACAGCCTTGACTCTTTCGCCAAGAACGTTGATATCTGCCTCGACAAGTGAATGCTTCTGTAGCAGATCTTCAACACCCATAAGATGTTTGCCGTAGTCATCTGTTAACAGACGCAGCTTTATCTCTTCCATGCTGTCGAGAATGTACAGCATCTCTTGGAAGTTCTGCTGTAATTGCAATGACAGCTCAAGACGAGATCTTCGAGCACGGAGTAACTCCAACAGGTAGTTCCACAAACGTAAAACATTATCCTTGCGTGCGTTGATGCGTTCAATGTCGTGGTACTTCTCAGCTTCGAGTTCTCGTGATACGGCTACTACTGCCTGTACGCGCTCTTCGTAAGCAAATATATCGGTTTCAATGGCTTCGTGCTTCTTGGCTGCTGCTTCCACTGCTGCCAAATCGAATCCAAAATTGTCCTGAAAGTAACGAAGTGATTTAAAAAAATTTATTTAGCAAATAGATATTTGAACGTACTTGAGACACCAGTCGTTGATTCTCAGACAGCCAAGTCTCCCTCATGCAAGCTTTTCTGTTAAACCTAGCAGCCAGTTGATCAAGTTTCTCCTGTCTAATCAATTCTTCTCTAAGAGCCAATTCTCTCTCATGTTCAGCTTTTTCAAGCCTTTCCCAAGCTTTGTTGATGTCAGAAATCATTTTGCCTTCCTTGGGCGTGTATGGTTTCTGGTTGTTGGCTCTCATTTTCGATTGCAGAGTGAACAGAAGAACTTCGAGATTACCTTTCTCGACGAATTTCGGTGGTTTTTCGACAGTTCGGTAGTTGGAGAATTGAGACAATTGGGCTTGGACACCCATCAAGGAGTTGGCAAATTGACGGTCACCAAGAGCTGTGATGGTCGACTCGATCCATTTGAGCAATTCGCTTGTCAAACTCTCGTACTCGCGGATCATACGTTCGTTTTCCATTGCGATGCCAACGACTTTGCCGATTCTCTTTCCTGAAATAAATAATTTTATCATTGAAACATGAACTTTGTGCGGAAAAATTTATTTTAAGTGAAATTAAAAGCATTTGTCATACGAGCAATTTGAAATTAATAAATATCGAAACAACAAAACTAAATTGATAAATTCTGTACATAGTTATTCGAGTTCGAAACATTCGAAACATTACTTTCGCGTTGGCACCGATTCTCCCAATCGAAAAATCTGCAGAAACTAACCTTGCACAGTCTCTTGCTTCATCTTGGAAAAGTAGTGATAATAAGTAACAACATAAGTGATAATGGACTTCTCGTCAGGATGGTCGACGAATATATCCTCAGCATCCAATAACTTTGTAAGACCAAGTTTGTCCTCGGCGACATTGAAGGCGTTGTTCAGGTTATAAATAGCATTAGACCGCGACAGTCTATCGAACTGAATGAGATCTGGTCTGTGTTTGTGAATAATAGCATTAAATGCCAGCCCATCGCGCCACGATGTCGTGAAATTCCTCACGTTCACGTTATGATAGCCAGCAGTCTTCATCTGGCACCACAATAATAACGCATCCTTAGCACTCTTCGTCTCCTGATTATCCGTCTCTTCGATGGTAATATCTTGAATTTGAAAACGTAGGATTATCGTCCAAATGAGACCAAGCGTCAACCTTGCATTGCCATCGACGATGTCGTGCGAACCCATGTTCTCCAAATGAACGCGTTGCTCGCGCAAGAATTGCAATGCTTTGTCCACGTTCTCCAAACAGTGAATGCGCATTTTGCCTTTTGTTGGACGTGGTAAGCGCTCGCCTGACAAGATTTCCAAAAGTTTGATTAGCATCTTGCCGTCGCGAAGGTCGACGTACAGGTCGCCGATGCGCGCTGAACAACGCACCAAATGAGAGTTCACCCATTTTTGGAAGGTTTTCTTTTGGACTAACTCACGCTCACCTGTAAATGAAAAATATGCTTAGTGGCGCGTGAATGGATGAACGCTTGGACACTTTGCCAGTGTTACTTCCGCGATACGTGACAGGATACGTTATGTAGCTTGAGGCAGTATAACGGTCATTCACGGAAGTTACGGTGCCTTATTATTACTTTGAAGGTTGTATCAAAATATTTCTCTAATTAATTGCTATTAGATCTAATTCAAAAGAAAAGTTTTCTTTTATATTTCGCAAATGAACTCTAGATAACTCTCTTACCGGCAAGTGCCTTGATGCGCGATCGTTCGAAAAGTCTGGAACTAGAATTGCCACCATCGTACTCGTACTCGTCGACAATCTCCTGCTGGAGAGTCGGATCCCAGCCGGTACGCTGCACCGAGATATCGGTTGTCATTTTTTTGCTTTCGTCGCGCCGTTCCTCGGCTTAACAAATCCTCCCTTGGTTAATGCACCTCTGAGCTTTTTTTACGGGCGCTCCTGCAAACATATAACAAGGCAAATGACACTCACAATTAAATTCCCTTTTTACGATGTGACAATGTCGTGTCGTTATTGGCTAGCGACACTCCCATCTTTGCTCATCAATGGCAATAATGACATTTAAATGACGATGTCGAATGAAAGGAAACTTTAATTTTAACGCGAGATCGAGTATTTCAAAGTTCGTTATCTTCAATTTAATTTTTCATTCGTGCATAGTTTCCAGTTTCCCTCCCGCGGTACGTAGCGTGACTCATCGTGACGAACATCTCATGCGCAAAAATTATGCGCACTCGAGACATAAATCAATTACACAATCGTGCACACCTACTTTCAAATTCGGAATGTACATCATTCAAAATCTAGTTCAGCAATAAAAAGCGAAGCCCAAACGATAATCGTGCACTGTACGGTTACACGACGTACGAGAAAGAGGAGTATGTAGAGAAGCGTTACGTCACATCGTGCCGTGGTGATGTCACACGCGTTAAATAAACACGCATAGCATGTGTGTCATTGTATCTATTTTTTTATTTTTTACTTTTCGAGATCGAACTAAATTGAACCGCATGAAGACCGAATGTATCTGCGTATTTTTTCCTTCTGTGTGATGAGTATTGGCTACATTATTTTTTTAGTCGCGTTGATTACGATTAGATCATCATCGTTGCTTTTTTCGAAAGCACGTAGATTTTTTCCCGTTTTCGATTGCAGACGCAACAAAGGGGAGTATGTCTAAAAAGTGACGGTTAAAAAACACGTTACACGCGCGGCGTGAAGCGTTTGCAACACGCAGACACAGACAGACACACTCGTGGTCTTGTGTCTCCAAGGAAAACCAGCGACCGAGCATTTCACTCTATTTACAATAAAGGAGAGAAACGCGGTAGCTTGCCAGCAGCATTCCTTCGCAACGGACTCGCATGCCGTCTTTAGACACAAGCGCAAGCTTTTTTTGAATCGATGTTTGAAAGAAGGTTTTTGAAAGGGTGAGATTTTTGATTGTACCTATCTTTTTTGAGAAGCAATGGTTGAAATATAAATGTAAAATTTTGAGAATTGAAAGAATGTTTGAGCTTTTTTTTTAGTAACAAATTTGTACGATGAATAACTCCAACGAATTTTTTTTTTCAACCAGAACAATTCAATCATTTGCAAAACGAATCGTAGTATCTATATCACGTGGGCAATAACAATGAGTAAGAAGATAAAGTATCAGCTTTGCAATTTTCAATAAAACCTTTTCGTTGTCAACGGAGCGGCACGAAAAGAAAGACAGGACGAAGCATTTCGACACGTCATCATCATAGAGCTCGGCGTGTACGGTTGCGGGATATTATAGCGTATATGCGCGCGAGGTCAATCATCTTGTCAGTGAGCGAGTACAATTGACGAGACTAGACGCCCAGTTATGCCATGGCGCGTTTTCCTTTTTGCCAAACGGCTGCTTGAACTTCAACGGTGCTAAGTGGCCGTGTAAATAGATGACGGACTTTTCATTGCTAATGAGTGAGAGGAAATTAGGTTAGCGCTGAACTTCGAACGCTTGGCTGTAATCGAGTTTTAATGCTGAGCTTGCCGTTGATTGGATTGGAATGATTGCATTAGCTGTAACAACAATTATAAAGAATAGAAACTGTACAAACTTTGCGATCGAAAACCATTTTTTTTGCTATAAAATAATTCTCAAATGTCCTGCATTTTAAATGAAATTCAAACTTTTCTTAGAAATATCAATTTTATGAAATTTTCACGTTTGAGAATCTTGTCTTAGCTACAAATACAGAACAAAAACTATGAAATCGCAAGCTTCATAGCTCTGTCTAAACAAACAAATGCCAAATAATAAATTTCTAACGTGTGCCATCTGTGAACAAGCAAAGAAGACCCGACACAAATATTGAGATAATGGCGGTACGATAGGCGCGGCTTCTTTGCCCATAAAAAACAAACTCTAAATGTCAATGACGCTTTCATTGATTTAACAGGCTGATAATGCCCAACGCGGCGATATGATTAACTTCTTGCCCTATGTACTCGCTCAGTCGTTGAAATTTTATTCACTAGTTTTTCTACATAAATAACGTGATTTATTTTCGACGATGTGAGCTTGTACCACATGAAAATTTATAAGTTTTGAAATCATACCTGAAGATCCTTAATTGAGTTACATTTCATTTGATTTTGTTAAAGATCATGCTCAGTGGGAGAATTTAACTTATGGTTAGATAAATCATTTATGAAATCCTGTAATATATCGCGAGAAGCTCTAAATGTATGGAAAAAAAACTGTTAAGCAGCGAGTGTTATTTTTAATTCACGGTGTTAAAGCAAAAGGTCAGAGCTTGGCACAGCTCATTGGATGGGTAGCAATGAAGCAGTTCCAGTAGCAAATGCGTAGAACGCGATCCGTTCAACTACTCCAACCTCTGGTTGTCATGAGTATAGATACAGCACAAATATGCAACGAGCAAGGCACTTCGTTCGCGCAGCAAATCGACTGTTAACCAAAAAAACAGGAAACTAGTCGTTTGTGCATTCGCAAAAAAGAATATCCAGGGGTAGAAACGAAAATCGCAAACCCTATCTAGCAACAACTTGGGGGAGGTCGCCTTAACAAATTAAGAGTAATCTACTCGACGCAAAAAGTGTGGTCATGTAGGTAATAATATAAACTTTTCGCGTGCGGTATGATATTAGATAAGCGAACCGCAAGCTAGCCAACGACGTTGTAACACGAATGTAAAAATTCTTTTGAATTTTCTTGAGAAATAACTACTTTGCTTGCGTGTACTAAAAAAATTGACACGCGATGACGAAGATACATCGCATTTGTCGCGAAGGAAGAAATCACCGACTAAAATTAGCTCCAACAGTTCGCTTCAAAGTCGTAATGAAAAACACCTAGCTGTATAATCTACAATTTTAAATACAAGTTCAAGCTGATTAGTCCTTGTGCTGAATTTTTGAAAACAATGTGTGTACACATCCAAACCAGATCCAATTGAAAGACCTCACCCCAACAAAACTCACGCCTGCATTCTAAAAATACATTCCTTTTTTCTCTCCAGAAAGCCGTGCGCTCGTCTTTCAACGTTTCTCAGCGACCTTGCCACAGCAGCTTGCGCTTCTCTCGCTCAATTATTGACGAGCGAATCGATGCGTCGCGTATGTAGAGACGTCGCCGTCGAAGGAGAAAGTGTGTACACAAGACGTTGCCTGCGGCTCGTCGGACGACGCGACCGACCAAGAGTTTTCCGCTCGGTGATTGATATCTGAAAGTGGACTTGACATTTTTCCGACGTTCGCTCGATGCCGCGGATTCACGCCGGGGAAGTTGAAATCGGGATGCTGCTTGAAAATGAACGGACAGTTTATTGGAAAGCCGACTCGGGGCTGCGCGATCTCGAACGCAGCGGAGCATTTGCTCCATTAACACAGCGACGGGATTGTCCTCCTCTTCTTCCGCAGTGTGCCATATTCAATACATAGTCTCTCGGTCAACCGCGTCGCTCTCGTCAATAATTGGGTCACATAATTAGCTAAACCTAGCCTACTTATGCGTGTCGTTGTACAAAGCTCGTGCCACGTGAACACGGACTACGTCTAATATTGAATTGAACCCTGGAAAGCGTATAAGGTAACTCAGTCGACCATTTTTTTTCATCTGCATATCTAGCAATGAAAACAAGCATCCGCCACATCATCATGCCGATCTCGCTATACGAGGTACACGGTTTTCTATCCAATACAAAAGGGACATCTCTCTCTCTCTCTCTCTTTCTCTCTCTCCTCGAATGGTGACAGTAAAGCACTTGCGCATAGCAGACAGCCCCAGAGCAGTCGTCGCCAGCCGCCGGCCGGTGTCTATTGATTTTCCCCGGCCACCAGTCGCTGCGGCGCCAAACGCACTGCGCACGCGCTTCGCGCACACAGTCACCGTCGTAACCAAGTTACCTTAAAAGAGTCAGATGATTTCCGGGCAAGGCTCGCGAGCTTGCAGGTGATCCGCGATTTGTTGGAGCTTCCGGTATATGACTGTTGAATTTTTTTAGGGAACGAAGGCGCGTTAAATGTCAATTATTCGAGGTACAAATGTTCTCTCTTTTCTTTACCCAATCCGGCGCAATCACCAAACTAGTAAAATAGCAGATTTTCCGAAATAACTGTACCATAGAAGGTAAAAGACAAGGGAAAATTTCAATCAACGGCCTCGCCTCCTTCTCCCGCTATCGAATTTTCCTGTGGATAGGCCAGGGACTCACGCTGACGCAGCGCTTGTACATACAGGGAAAAAATGTAGGTTGCGCCGCAGCACCACCCTCGCGTTGCAGTATGAAAACGTAAAAAAGTGAGAGCGTAGGATCGAAAAGGCAACGACAAGACGAGTGTTATCGGTTATCGGGTGCACGACGAGGAGAGAATAAAATGCAACCACTGTGCGATGTGGTGTGTCTGAGTAAGCGTCTGGTTTGGAGGTTTTCGAGTGCCTATTGTCACGAGAGAGGGAAAGGGAGAGAGAGAATTGAAAGAGGAAGGGACGATTGTGGCAAGGTGCTTCCAGTACAGGGTTGAGGGTTTTGTCTTCAACGCATTAAAGATATTAAAATAACAGAAAGAGTTGTCTTCGCCGAGCACAGAAACGAATATGCGAATATGCGAATATGCGAATATGCGAATATGCGCAGACAGAAAACAATATAAATTTTGTGCTTGGGCAAGTGCAAAATCAATTCGACCTAACCGAAATTTATTTACGTTTTTTTTTAAGTTCCATTCGCACTTTTTTTCGAGAAGTCCGTGGAATGAGGAAAGCACAGGACCAGACCAAAAAATAAATCTTCATCCCGACGAAATCGAAAGTAATGTTGCTAATGATAAAAAAAAATAAGCAGTGAATCGATATCTCAAACCAAATGCAGATGAAAGAAGCGAAAGTTCAACGTACAAGCAACAAACGTAAACCCCCGCGAGCATATTACTCGACCGACATTCGGTCGTTGCACGACGTACGACCTTGTTGGCCGCCAACCCTGTATACGTGCGCGCGAGCAAAGTAAATCAGGCTTTTCCTCGCGTGCCAACTTTTCTGATACTGCCATTCTCATAATACACTTTAGATACGCGAGATCACCATGTGTATATGCGTAGTAGATTTGTAGGAATTAAGTTACAAAAAGAAGAAGGATCTAATTAAATGAAATTGATCTTAGATTGAATGGGAGAGATCCGACAGTTTATTTTCCGACTTATACAGTATTGAATTACGTGGCCACACCCGTATTAATGGTATCAGCGGTGGGTGAGCTTTTTCTGGCAGTAAGAATGACAAACGCGTTGAATCATACCATACGCTAATGTCAATCAATGCAGTGGGACTGTGAGTTGTTTCTTTCCGAAATCGCGTTATTTTTTACTTTAAAGTAGTAATGAATTTGGATGAACAATAAGTCCTTTGAAGAACGCACAAACCGAAGAGGGAAAAGGTACACGTAGATCAGCCTTCCGATAACGCAACGTTATAATGTTATAATGACAAATTTTAAGTTGGAATATTATAAAATTTTTCAAAAAATCTTTAAATACAACTGCCCTAACACGGCCAAAAAAAAATTTCCAAGAACACAACAGCTTCAAAGCATATTTGATCTATCCACGGTGGCACCTTATACATTGCCCCCTCAGGGTATAAAAGTGAACGTCATCAGGCAGCTAGCACTGCGCCGACTTCAAGAAGCGAGGATAAAGGCTACAAGTGCACAGCAAGAAGACAAAGAAAGAGAGGCGTTCTAGTCGCCGGGAAAAATGGGTTGACGTACGGAAGTCAGCGACCGGATGCTCGTCGCCGCACGTCGGCGCCCGCCAGCGACCAAAAGGTTCAAGGTGTATTTCTCTCGAGACCGCACAGTAGCTCGCGACGATCGAAATGTTTTTCATGAGGTTTATCATCGACCGCCACGAAGATCAAACGTGAGCGATCGGCGTTTAATGTGAAAACTCCAACTACACTTCGCGCGACGCAGACGAGGCGTACAAGAACGAGTGAGAAACGGCAAATTTCTCCGAACGGCTCATAAATATATTTCCAATTTTCATTGCGGTGCGTTGCACAATTATGCTCGACCCATTTTACAAAGTTTGCGCGCGCATCGTCATTTCAACTTTTATAACAGGCGCAGAACAGCGTGCGTGCATCACTGCTGCGGCTCTGTCGAGTAGCCTCGCGTTTCTCCATTGTTTCTCTTCTCTCGCGCGTAGACTGTTTGCAATTCGAGAGCGCATCTGTCGTGCAGTTAATTGACTGCTTTTCACCTGGCGTGCTTCGAATATTTCTGACACACCCTTGGTTCGCTGACCATCCTCTTCCAAATACCATCATTCAATTTTTTTTCTTCATTGCGCCCTGGGAATGGGCAACGTCTGGCTGTTTATTCTGCAGGCTGTATTCTCTTAGCGATGCGATATTGTCAGAATAGAAAATTATTATTTCTTTTTCTACTCGATCGATCTAACGTACAATTTTATATTATGATATCGGAAATCTAAATTATCGATCTGTCCGTGATTCTAAATGTCGCTTGCCAACGTAGTTTT
The DNA here is from genome assembly GCF_024137745.1 of Phymastichus coffea. Classification (NCBI taxonomy): domain Eukaryota; kingdom Metazoa; phylum Arthropoda; class Insecta; order Hymenoptera; family Eulophidae; genus Phymastichus; species Phymastichus coffea. The sequence goes on along the minus strand of NW_026707059.1, from coordinate 90,459 downwards.
TTTTCGATTGGCTGTGTCTAATTCGCACCAACAAACAACGACAAAAGTAGAAACGCTCGTTTCGCTCGGCTGAACAAAAGACTCAGTCCTCTCTGCCACGGTAAAGATAGATAGTGAGAGCGAGAGAGAGAGAGAGAGAGAGGGACTGGGAGAATCCTCGTCAGGAGGGCCGTTAATGAGCGGTACGCTTCGGGCGCGGAAGGGTCTACGTCACGTCCGCATTTGCGTTAATCTACGTGGCGCTGCTCGCGCTCGGGGAGGAACCTACGGCTACATATCCGTTGTCATTTATTTTCGCATTTTGGTTTGTTTTCGCCGACGGCATGCAACGTTTCATTATTGCTCGAAGAAGCTGTTATCGAAATGCGAATGGAATGCTTTATTGATGAAGGCGAATTTACGGATAAGCATATTCATAGAAACACTTAATGCGCGTACTGTGTAGGGAAATAATTAGCTTGGACGCAATTAGAGTTCAAGCAAATATATTTGAAAATGGTCTCAGTTACCTTCCCAGACTGTGACCGTTCAAAAGCGATAAATACCACATCAAAGGTAATTCGACGTTCGTTCGTAAAAACAAAGTAGGTCTACAATCAATAATAAAAATAATACGATTCTAAGTTAACTCATTCCTTAAAGTCCTATCGACTAATAAAACATTGCAATGCGTAAACTCGCCAAAGATTTTGTTTTAGATGACTTGTGACCTAGAAATACGTGGCTGCAATAATGGCAAAGAAATAAATTTTATGACGCGCGCTTCAGAAAAGCACGTACGGGAAATGAAAGTTTCTTTATTTCGTGCATGGACTTTTAAATAAGGTATGGCTTCGAAATTAATTTTTTGTAACAATTCATCTCGAAAGTTTAGAAAGAAAATCCAGGCAAATCAATAAAATTAAAAAAAGGAAGAAAACGTAGCCAAAACATGATGACAATAATATTGTTTTTCTGCATCATTTCGAGAGTTCAATTTTAGTAGCGAATAAAGAGAGCAAGAATCAGAATATTAATAGTAAACTTGACCACGTGAGTGTGTTACTATTTTTAAGTATGATTTAGCACTATCTTATCAAAACTCTCGTTAAGAGATCACTTGTAGTTTCTAAATTACCAGAAATTCTGCATTTGCTTTCTGTCTAAACGAACAAAAAGAATTAAGCAATCTTCGTTTGAATTTCTTAATTATGCTCGAAACTCAAATATTTCGAGATTTGAGAGGGAGGTGAAAGACTTTCCATGAAAAATGAAGTATGCGAAATCACTTTTTTACGGTAGTCGTTATCAAATCATCAATTCAAAAATAAAAAAGTACGCATTTTCAAAGCAAAGTACGAATATTCAACGGTACTAATAAAGTCCTCGGCACTCGTAAGTCGTAAAAGTAGCGCCATTGTAACCTACAATATACCGTTACAGCAGGTGCAAATCCGTCCGGAATTATTTCTCGTCGCGCGTGAACTTGAATCGATCGGCTTTGTTTCAAGAAGGGGTGCAATTGTGCAAGGACACTCATAATAACAAGTGGAAAATCCAAATAGCATAACGATATACGCAAAAGTGGATCGATTAGTGTGAACCTGCGGGTGGTCTCCTCCGATAATTAGATTCTTTTATATGGAGTTTAATTTAAAAAATTACTATTCTTCCGCCTTGACGCGTTTGTATTAATGATATATTTGTCTGATACCAGGAATTATTCATGGACGACTATCCATTCAAAAGTCAAGTGGAAATTTTTTTTTGAGAACTTCGTGATTTTTACCGTGTTTGTATCGTGAAGCTCGACTTTTCAAAAACTATAACCATGAAAGTCGTGAAAATCTGATGATTCATGGAGTGTTGACATGCAATGTTTGAGAAATCATTCATCAATACACCTTATCTTCCAGCCCAAATCACAACCACAACCAAGGATCCCCATAACTTTATATAAACCTAGAACACATATCTCCGCACGTGGTGTTTCAAAGCCCAAGCTCTCACAACGACTCGCGATGGCATGCTTCAAGCGTTCTAAATATATATCCTGAAGTGCGACGACGACGTAGCCCCTTTATATATATATATAGGTAGAGTCGAGGAATTCTGGAATAAAACTCCGACACGCACATTGGAGTCAAAAAGTTGTTTATTGTTGCTGGCGATCTATTTTTATCAAATTCCCAATATAGAGAGCGGAAAGTAATTGCCTTAGAGACTTTGAATTTTTGAAGAAGAAAATGAAACGAAGCGCACAATGAGGAAAAGAGGTGCAACGACCTACTGACATTTACCTTGTCATGAACGATTCCGACAATTTTTGTAGATTTTTTTATGGATCGAAAAGGTGATCGGGAGCTTTTTGTATGTATGATAAGCAACGACGATAGATAAAGAAGTCGAATTTCGGTTTATCGACAAAGTTCTCGGAGAAAGTTATACCGTTTGAAACCTCGAATCTCTGCACCAATAAAACGATACAACACATGAGAAGCGTTCACGTGAAGGTAGTTAGGTTTTTATACGCGCGGACACGTCGATTAAAAGTGCATGAAAACGCGATGCAATTTATAACGAACTCTCGTTCCAAGTTTTTCTCTTCTGCTGCGTCTGTTTCCGCTTTCCGAGCTCGCGCTGTTACTGTAACTGCGTGCGCTAATAAACTGAAGAGAGTTGCCTTTTCCCGCGCGTACGATGTTTATGTCGATATACTTCGGACAAGACGGACGATTATTTCAGCGCTCTGATTAGATAATCTTCTACACGGCGAGAAGCAAAACAGTGAGAGAGTCTTTCATTCGTTGCGAAATTGTAGAGCATACCGACGTGGCTGTAATTTAGACTCGTCGAGCCAGCGAATTATTCCTTCGGCATCGACGATTGCGTTGCAATTTGGATAATGGGCGAGAAATCGCACGCGCATTCGGTTCGTCGATCATTCTGATCGCGCTTCGCGATTGATCACGAGCTTTCTTCACGATTAAAATCTTTTTAAAGGCAAGCTTAAGCGTGATCGCAGTAGAGAAACAAAGCAGACGATTTCATTCATTGATTTAAAGTCGAAAAGAGAAGAACATCTTCCGAGTAAAGTTTCAACGCACACCAGAAAAAAAGTCCATTTAAGCTCTTCGAATCGAACGTGTCATGGCAACGTCGCGTGCGTTATCAAAAACCCTCGGGGAAAGAGAAGCCTCCCCCCCTGTCGTTTCCATTGGACGCATGACGCGCACGCACTGACGTAACAGTGAACAGGAGAGCGGGACAAAAAGGAGAGCCTCGATTTTGCAAAACAGGATCGCTGAACATTGTATATTTAATAAAGGCGTTGTGTGCAGTAGCAAGTTTTTTAACGGGTGATAGATACACACCCGCAAGTTTAGCGACCTTTTTGGCAGGTTTCAAATACTTGTACAAAGCGCGACGATGCGCTTGATTGTCGATTTAATGAACTATTGCATTTCACCGTGTACGACTTGTCGGTATGCTTGCTATGCAGACGCATAAAGAGTTGGGTGACTGGTTAATCGACCCTAATTTGCGTTACTCGCTTAAAGTAAACGTGCACATGATGTTTTTTTATGTAACTTAACGGTGTATACTTTCAGCGTGATATTGGTGGATTTGTTTTGAGATAACAAACGAATCACAAAAGAAAAGTATACTGTTATAAAACCTAACATCACCGCTGTTATTAAAGTTTCAATTGTGATATAATTTGGCGAAATCACTACCACTGCTACAGATTCTTAGCTTATTTTTTAAGTTCCGAATAAAGTGTATTTTTATTCGATTCATTGAAAATCGTCTCTAATGAAAATCGATATCAGAAACACGATAGAAGAAGAAAAATAGTCTTATACGACAAGTTTTCGAGCACGCGTACTTTCCTCTCGTGAAAAGTCAATACGCATGAACTTTAGCAAAGATAACCTGCGAAAATTCGAAAGACGACACTTATTAAACGTTTTTTACATCGTCTTTCCAACATGGGCGCACAAAACTGTATCTTATCTCTTTTAATCTAATAAATAGTCAAAAAAGGCTGGCTTATCTTTGAGAAGAGAAAGAGAAAAAACAAAGAGCCCCGCAGACGATAAAATGCCGGCCGGCATATCAGGGATAAAAATTGCCTTCCTTCACGAAAATTTAGGGTTACAATGAAAACCACTCAAGAGTGAGTATGGATAAGTATGATCATCACGAAAATTTGTATGAAATATTTTGACTTATAACTATTGAAATTAGACAAGTAGCAAAAAATGAAGTTTTTTTTCAATATAATTTTACGCTAAGGCGTGGCAATGTTCCGTAATAGCTTTCCTTATTTGCCAAAAACAAACTGCAATCTTTGACAAGTTCATATGGATTTATTTCGTTTAAAATTCAAGTATTTACAATGAAAATGGGATATTGTTTTCCAGTCAACGAGCAATGATTAACGACTGTACACAAACATCATAAAACTCTGAACATAGTCAATATGTCAATATAAATAAAATTGTACTAGAGCAAATGTATGTTTCGGTGCGAAAGTTAAATTTTTGTTTGTCGCTTCTTTTTTTCCATGTACGGAATGCTTATTACGTACGATTATCAACAATTTTGTGACAGAAAGTCTCAACAACTCAAAGAAAATAACGATTGAGAGTAGCAGTCTCCAGACTAAAATTACTTCGAGAGCCAACAGTACGTGCGAATCAAATTTTTAATAGATCGTGACTCAATCCACTCACAGTTCGAATACTCAATGAGAATTATCAATGTTACTCAATAACGAAAAGACATCACTTGAATCATCAATTAGTCAGTAACAAACCAAAAACTAATGAAAAAAAAATCAATCGATTCCACCCATAGTTTTACACACCTGCCGCGCACCACACCATCCACCCACAATCTTTCTCTCGATAGTTCACTTGAAACACAATGGATTGTAAACTGACGTTAAATAAAACAAAGTTAATTCACGAGAAGAAAAGACCCAGAGCATCGTCGTCACAGTCTTCTCGTGAACTTGGAACACAGACAACACACGTACACACATAGAAAAACGGGAGGGGAGCAGCAGAGGAATAGGTATTCCAAGAGTAATAGCAGCAGCAGCGGCGGCGCCATTTTTACTATACGAGCGCTCCTCGACGCCTTTAATACACAGCACACAACTTACCCTGAGGCAGGAAGAGCCCGGAGCTTAAGTCGGCATACACTTGCTTTGCTCACTATATCTCACAACCTGGACGACAATGTCGCGCTTGCTGTGATGTATATTTGCCACTTCCCAGTTATCAACACACTCGCGGCGGACGGCCACACTACACACACATATGCACAAGTCACACTGCTGTAAAAGAGAGATGGGGCTCTGACGGACTCGAGGACCGGCGCGCGACTGACTATCAAGAGCCAGCACAGCGACGACGCCGCCACTATAAAGTAGTCCCGCCCGGCGAGCATACTGCGCCTGCCTCAGTGCTATATAATAAGCTATTAGATGATGACAAAAACTACCTGCGATTTTTTACCTATACTAAAAGCATGCTATAAACCATATTCAATGAAGCGAGACGTGCGATGAGATGATTAATGCGGTTAGCTATAGTATATTGGTTGACGAATAGTTGAACGAGATGTTATGAAATATAGGACCATTGCGCGGCAGGTTGAATTTTGTGAACGAGCTGGAGGTGGAGACAGGGCGGTAGCAAGACTTTCGAAGTTCCCAGCAGCAAACTGCTCCAAAATATAAAAATATTCAAGTATTAGGTGATAAAATAAAATATAACGGGTTACATTACATTATATCATTTATCATATAGTACTAACTTAATAAGAATATTTTATTTATATTTTAAAACTTTTGCTATTACAAATGATGTTCGTGAATAAACCATTCTACAGTATTTGTACAATATTATAATAGATCATAAATTCTCTTACATTATTAATATCCACAGTACCGAACTCAAACACTTCGCTAAATTAAAATGCATTTTCATACCACAATTAATACAAAAATATGTAGGATAAAAGGATCCATGTATCCACTTTCATGCATTAAAAAATCTTAGACCTTGCAGTTTAGCAATAATAAAAAAATGCATTAATATGTACAAAAAAGGGTTCAGATTATTAGAGTTACGTGCCTGGTACGGTATCACGTCGGCACACAAGCGTAACAATATAAGATACGGACTATGACATCATCGCTTGGCGAGTAGCCGGTCACGCCCCAGCCTACGAATCAGCCGCAGTCGTCTATAGCGAGTGAGCGACTTTTTGCCTCGGCAGCTGCATTATGCAACGGAATTCTCTATGTACAATTGCACTAGAGCTTTTACTATAAGGTGTCTTCTTACATCTTGCGGATTTGGCAGGAGAAATGCACTATATCACCGTTCGGGTACCTTGCGAATGCGCTAAAATGAAAAGTGAATTATTCATTTCTTTTTAAATTCGACTCACTATATTTGAGAATTACTTTTAAAAACTAGTTTAAACTCTATTAAATCAATTTTTTATATTTATATTTGTTATAACATTGTAATCCAGATTATTTATTCAGTACCTTGGAGATTAAATTCCATTCTTATTTAAAAACTTTAAGAAGTTCTTATCAATTATTGATAACAACGTACTCGAAACATATAAATTGATTTATCAAATGTACGACCGTGTTTGATTTCTGTCCCCAATTTAGAATATTTGACCGACTTACCTCTGATTGCCGAATCTTTTTTTGCAAACCGGGCAGATATTGAATTCTGTCATGAGAACATTCTGAGATTCGTAGTGCATTCTTTGCTCTTGTACCTGTAGATGTTCTGCGTAGAGTAAGCCCTTAAGTACCTGTATTCTACGTTTTTCATTTATATTATTCTGCATACTAGCTTCTAAAAAGTGTCTAATTCTACCGATCGGTAAGGAATCAGGTAATACTTCAAGAGCTTTCAAAGGTTCAATTTTCGGTGCATGTTCTTCTAAAAGTTCTAAAGCTGTTTCTAAGTCTGGTTGAGCTGTTCGAGGTGTAGAGTCGAAGACTAAATCTACATTGCCATCGCGTTCGTCAGGTCGTAATAATTGACGAATAAGAGTTACATAGACTTCTGTGTTGTCTTTCTGCTTGGCTTTTTCAGTTTGGCTTTGATCTGATGAAAATCAAACGGACAGATAAAAAAATTTAAGAGTAAAAATTGATTATAAAACTCATACGTACTCTGGTATCTCGTATAAACATTATTACAATATTGTATCGCCTTAGGTACATCGTTCAACAAATTGATGTAAATCGAAATTGCTTGTTGATGTTTACCCAATCGTCCTAGAATGATAGCCCTCTCCTCGTACAAACAATCGAATGGGAAATCTCTCATGACTGTTTCTGGTGTATAATGCTGCGATTTTTCGAGGAACTGCTGAAGTTTTTGACGAATATGCTGAACGTTCTGCTTTTCTGCTGGTGTTGCCGTCGGACTCAAAGCTGCTAGACATTTCTCCTTGTATTGATGTACTAAAATATTGTGGAATAATGGATTGTTGTCTTCCCAAACGTGCACGACATGTTCTAGATAAGTAATCACCAAACCCTCGTGACAACGCAGAAGATAATCTAATACTTTTGGCCTTGGAAGATGTTCGACTTCCTGTGTGATTAATAAAACGTTAGATTTATAAATTTCATTGTGAAGAAGAATAATAAGTACCTGCACATCCTCCATAAAAATTCTTAAACCTTCTCCAGGATCTTGTTCCAACACCCAGCCAGTAAATTTTAGAATAAGATCCATGTGGTCTTTGCCAAGATGTTGAAGGTACTGAATCGTTCTTTCAGTTCCTTTCAGACTAGAATCATTTTCTTTAGATTGTTTTTCTAAGAGTTCGAGAGCTTTTTTATGTTGTCCTTTGGTTTGATATAAAATTATTAGTTCTGGATATTTTTGATGCTGAAGTAGTGTTTTTTCAGCCTCTGCTAAATGACAATGATTTAGCCTCAATAATGGTGCTACTAATGCGTCGTTTGTCTATAAAATAAATTTTCATTTTAATGTATTTATAAATTACAAAAGAGAATGACATTTCAATTAAATACCTGCAAGTAACATTTCAACAAAGTCGTATCAATAATTTTCAACAATTGTTCTGTTGCCACAGCTGTCATATTTTTCATTTTATCACTTTGAGGTACGTTCTTTCTTTTTCCCTTCTCGCCCGCCTCCTTTTCTTTAGCATCATCATTTATCAGTTTGAATCTTACTTCTGTCAAATAATCTATCAAAGCCAGTAAACCGCTTTCTAAATCGCGATCTTGAAGTTTCGGCAAATTAGGTTCTGGCTCGTTTGGTTCATTTTCATTTGACGGTCGAGATACCAAGTCGGGAAAAAGTCTTATCACTTCATAAGGATCTGTGCCTAGTTTCAAAAATTGTTCCATAGCTTCCCGAAACTTTTTATTACGAAATAGATGATGAGCATAAAGAGTTTGTATTCTGTAAGTTTTTTTAGTTTTTTCTTCTTCTGATAAATCAGACAGATTCTGTAATAGAAAATATGGCAAGACTATTATTTGGAATAGTTAATGAGTGGTGGCAAAAAATCAACTTACAGTAAGTTTAAGAGCTAATTGAAATTGACTTTGCTCAAGCAGTATTCTAATTTGTTGGGTAAAGTCAGTAGCGTTAATAGACCATACTTGACTCATTGATGCAACATAAACTCTTCCCTGCTTACAGCGGCATATTAATCTAGCTTTATTTAAATCTGGTATGGTCTGAATATGCATACGACTTTCTAAAGTATACACCTCAAGACTATCATGCACAATACCAAGTAGATAAGGATCATCCCATGCTAAATGTAATATTGTATGATTAAAGATCAAATAATTATTATAATATATTACATATTATTATAATTATTATAATATATATTATTATTATTATTATACTTAGGGAAATATAAAGTTTACCTAAAGCACTAGGTAAATCAGACCATTTAACAGGATTGTGCTGTATAAGTTCACCATTAGTGCCCATTATAACAGACTGGGAGTCTTTTCCAAGTACAAAAGAGTTATCAGAAAGCTTAGTAATACTAGGTTCTGGAGATTTTCCAGTTGGAAACAATTCCTTTGATTTGCCTTGAAAATCCATCAAAGTATATGAAAATCCACGAAAACCCAAGACTAATGTTGCTCCACACCAAGCTAATTCTCGAGGTATATCTGGAACTGACAACTCTCTAGGTACGTCAGTACCACCTACTTCTTCACTAAAAATTTCTTCAAAAGATTTTGTCTTTTCTTTCCAATAATACAATTGCAGTTTTCGTTTAACAGCAACACACAACCTCACAACGGTACTTTCCCCTGTCATAGTTTCATGTTTTTGTACATCTAAAGCAAATAATGTAGCTCCTCTAGTTTTTTGTAACTGGCTGATTTGATTTAAATTAGCTGAATTTAAATCATGGATACACAAAATGTTATCTGTGAGAAAAAATCAAGCTTATTAGATTACCTAGCTACATTACAAAGATGATTAAAAATTATACTCTACCTGTCAATAACAATAGTAAGTTGTACTCAGGAACTACAGCCATTTGTACAATTCGTTTTTTGCTGAAATTTTTACTATAACGGTAGAGTGATGGATTTTTGTTCTCATTGTTTTTAGGATCATTTGAGTTGGAAGCAACATTGTACATTAACAAATGACCTTCCCTAGTTCCAATTAATAAGTAATCATCTGAAAATTAATCAAACATACTATCAACGTTCAATAAATTATTATATTTATGACTGTTAAATATAATTAGTGGCTAATATTACCATAAGCTGTCATAGATTCTATTTGCACACCCAATTTTAGCATCAAAAGTGCTTCGTATGCGTCATGCATTTTACGATTATTTTATAAACCAAATCTCAAAACAACTCTCGATCACGTACACAAGGAACTTTCACAAATATTGACTTTTTTTAACATTTCTGCACATACTGTACTAAATATTATTTCTCGCCCTCGAAATAATAATAGTAATGATAAATATACATCGAGGGTAAGTAACAATAAATGTATAATACTCAAGAAGTAAACTACAGTATTCCGTATAAAGTTATTAATTTTTATTTAAAACAAATGGTAATTATTGTTAAATGATATGATATTCATGTAATAATTATACTAGTAATGAAAACTTAATTTATTTTTTCCACAATTTTTCTGTTATAACTACATTCACAATGTTTCAGAAAAACAGATGTTATTCATTCTACATTAGGTCGAAAAAGTTAGCACCCAGAATCCTTTTTTTTAAGCTAATCGATAAACTAATTATGCCGTTAGATATTTCGTCAGGATAGCAACAACTTTTCTCTTTGTCGTTTGTTGGTTCGTCCACTGGAAATCCTTAAAATTAATAAAATAAGTCTTGGGTGCTGGCCTTAGCACCCAAACCAAAGTTGCGGTCAAACCTAGAAAATATTAAGTAAAAAAAATTCGTAAGTAAATCGATCGTTAGTTCGTCTTACGAACTAACAGCACTCAAAATAAAATCATGACTAATTTGATTATTTAAGCAACTAAAAATAAAAAACTGTTTCGAATATTGGCTCACGTTCAAACGCCAAAGCGCGGTACGCATGCTTCCTGAATTATCCCCGCCGGTACCCGAACCCCCGCTCTTATTTGTTACTACACCTGTTTGATTTTAATACATCAGATCAAATCAAACTTTATAGTAACATTAGTAAACATTAGTAACTAGTACCTATTGTCCGATCAATGGGTAAATGGAATTTAAAAAAGTTACGCTTCGCGTATTAATTACTCAAGTACGTAAGGAATTGTTCAACAGTGGCACTGGTAACTAAATAGCACACGAGCACACCGGTTTTTGTTTGAACACTTTTTTAACCTAAAAAAGTAGCTATTGTGATAAATTCATACTAATATTTAGCAAAGTGCACTTTTACAGTCTCTTATGAGATCTGTTGGAGTATTAATATTACAAGATTTAAAAAACAGTAGTACATTTCATTGGAATTGTGAATAATTATACGATTACTTGCAATAAATATGCATAGAAGAATCTTGCTTTTGCAAAGTACCCTGCCTAGCGATTGGATAGAGAAGAAAACTCTTGACAGGGCAGACAGATTACCTTTGATAGAAAATTTTACAGACAGTGTTTCAATTAGAGAAGGCAAGCTACTACGTGATTGGGATAGAGAAGACGATGCAAGATTAGCAAAGAGAATGCTCATTGAGGTTTGTATTCAGTTTATTGTTTCAGCAATAATCTGTGAACGAATAAAGCATATATTCAATGCATTTCAGGTATATTGCTGTAGACTACAAAAAGCTCAACCATTAGGCCATACATTGTGGCCAGCAATGGCGTGCACAATGCCTGTTAGGATGGATACCATATCACAATCCAAATAACAAAAATTCTCTTAGACAGCAACCCTAATAGAAGTCTGTGGTAGCTATGTGCTTGAGAGTTGTCTAATGACAATCGAGTTGGTAAGTGGCAATCAATTTTTTTCTAGCTCATAAATTAGATTTTCTTTATTAAGAATATTTTTTATTTCATCTTATAGAACGCAGTGGCCAAATACGAGTAGTCCGCTGAGCAGCTGCAAACTACGAGGATTTTTGCCTAGTAGAAAAGAAGCAGTGCAATTTTGTCAACACGATGACCAGCCTTGGCAAACCACGAAACCCCCGGTACGGAGACTGCAAGTCGTTATCTACACTTTGTGAGTCTCAAGTTCGTTAACGGTAGTTTCAATCACGCTTTAAAAACGGAAAACGGTATCAAGTTCAATTTAAAGCCCAATTGCACTCATATGATAATGTTAATGTTAATTTTCTATTTTTCATGACATACGACCCTTGTGTCAAAATATAAGTATATTTGAATATCACACAGTGATATAATATTAACCATGTTTTTTATTAACAAGAATTTCTGGATTATCACTTAATTTAAGTGGAAAATTGACAATGCAATATTTTTAATTACATCAGTTGCAAACAAAACTCGTTTTTGCCAAAACGATGAAGAATAAATAAAATTCATTTTAAAAAGCTCGCGCCAACTTGCGTGTGTGATGCGCTAGTTCGCTATTGGAGCGCACAAGTATGGCTCAGTTTTGGGCGCGTGTTCTTAGAACTTTCAATCTTGTTGTTTGTCATTTGATCCATTATAGTGCATTTAGAGAACGGCGCGAGCAGTTTCACTTTGATATCTTGATAATCGCCTTAAATTATCTAGTTGCAATAACAAAAGCCTGCGAATCTCTAGAGAGAATGTGGAAGGTGAAACCTCGTGTTCGGGAATAATCGTTAATTTCAGTGATACTACTTGCAGGAGCAGATGATGACTGCATCGACGTTTAATCCGGAATGAGTTTTGGTTACTCGTCGTGAAGGAGCCATTGCAGCATGTGAACAGTTGACAATTTGGAAATTCGAAGAAGCATTTCAATGACAACAACTGCATCATGATGCTATGGTATGTGCAACAATTATCATCACGTGCTTAACTAAATGCATTTATCCAACTCAGATATTCATTCTTTCTCTCTCTCTCTCTCTCTCTCTCTCTCTCTCTCTCTCTCTCTCTCTCTCTCTCTCTCTCTCTCTCTCTCTCTCTCTCTCTCTCTCTCTCTCTCTCTTTCAATTTTCATTATTCAGTACTGTGATTCCATTTATAGCGCTGTGATCTCAACTTATAATTTTCAATTTTACTTTATCTCACTCGTACGTTTATTTTGGTACTATTCCCTTATACCAGCAGCAATTCTCATTACTACCTTATATGATTTTTCAGATTCCTTGACGTACAAAGTCTTTTTTTTCTCAACAATCAACTGCGACTTCTCATCGTCGAATGAAAACTAGCTCGGTTTGTGGCTGTCATGATACTTGCATGATTTGCAATTGCATACTGAACATGATTGAATTACTAGAATGACATCGGTGAGATACTTGATATTCATATGTATAATTGCTCATATACAATACTAATACAAGTACTAATTTTAAACTGATGATGATCAAGGAGTCTTATGAATTTACATGAAGATTCAATTATAGAATATGCCTCGTGAATCAGTAAAAACTCACGTGGAAATTTTCAACGTATTGAAACAATTCTCAATATTCGACAAGGAAGGTAATTTAAGAAAAGAGAGGTACGTTGATGAGCATGGAAACCGACCTTGGAATAAAGCCAGTGAACTATTGTCGCCTATGACTGTCCACAATATTTATATGACCGTGATCAAGCACAAAAAATCACTAAAACTTGATCTCCAGCGTTATCAGTGTCCGACACTTGTACGCGAACCTGTACAGGCAGAAGAGCGTCAATCTGATACTTCTGAAGGAAATGATTATTGCGATCAATCTGTGCAAGATAATCATAATAATATTATTATTGAAAAAAAAAAATTCGATGCCAGATGAATACGATAACTTGTTACGCATGAAATATAATGTACTGTATAACGACACGATTAAAGATGTATGCTTGCGACCATTTTCTGTTAAACTAAAATGTACAGAGCATAAAGATACATTCAAACTATTAGTTCGTGCAGATTACAGTATCGGTCTAACAACTGTAGAAGTCGATGCACCGCTCATTGAGTTGAAAAATTATAAAAGTAGTAGAAATTACATTATTTCAATAGTTTCAAAGATAGAAAATCATCCAGTATACCTTTCTCAAATCATCTGTGAGAAATTGAAATGTTTTAACATCAAATACTTTCTTTTAAATTTTTTAAAGGATGAGATTATGGATTTACCTTTACAATTCCATATTGCATATCATGATGGTCTTATAAATAATGTTTGTCTTGCTCTTAACATGTGTACATTTAATGATTACACGAAACAATGTTTGAAATTTATTAAAAAGCAGTCTGAGTCATTGCCTGCTGTACTACTGAATATTGACTTGATAAGTATTTTATTGAGAATCGATGAATCTGAATATTTTAATAATCTAATACCTATAGTTCGAAAATTTTATCTTCAGTGCATCATTTACATGAGATTTGTCAAGACTTTAGGCGACTTTGAAAACACTGTCACTTGTATGTTAATTTGTCTGTTGTCGCCATACGATAATGAGCATGTTGCTGAGCAGAAAAAAGCATTGGATGCAAAGTTGGAAAAATCAAAAGTACAAAATACTTATAAAAAATTTTTAGAGTATAAAGAATGCAAGTTTATTGATCCATGCAGGATTTTTAATAATGAGAAGCAGAAACTAATACAAGTGCTCAGTTACATTGAAGATTTAAAAGCAAAAATTTATGTAATTTCAAATGGAGATCGTCCTAATGTGTATGCTTTTCCAGAATGGTACGATGCCCAGTTGGTATTTTTGTTAAGCTCGTTCCCATCGTGGACAGCATTTCTCTTAGATGATTTGAATTTAGATTTCGTGCTTGATGTTACCACTCAACAAAAAAAGTTACGCACCGATCAACAAAATTTCACTAATTTTTTAAGTGACACTATCATGATATCTAAGGATTCTATGCGTAAAGCGAAAGCTACGTTAAACAATCGAAAAAGACGAACAACAAAAACTGTCAATAAATATATCAAGACAAATGGATCAAATGAAAAACAAATGTATCAAAGATATGAAGAAAACTGGAGAGGCAAAAACGATTGTTACAAAACTGCTAATAAATTAGTCAACGAAATTCTAAAAACTAATGCAGTTGTAATAGAGAGTGAAACTGACAAATCTTCGAAAGCAATATATATTGAAGAACAAGCAAAAATTGACTGTGAGACACTAATTGAAGAAATAGGTCTTCAGAAAGCTGCAAGCATAGAGCATCTAGAGTATGAGCCTACATTAGGAATAAATAAAGAACCTTTTATCGAATGTGAATATGCATATGATTGTATCGATGGTACGGATATTCTACCGGAGTCGATGGACATCTTTTTTACCGGTAAATCAAATACTTCAGTAAAAACAGAATCTCAAAAAGAACATACATTCTTTTGTGAAAATGACGAAATTCATTGCCACGAGAAAGATTCTTTACCAATAGGCGTTGCACAAGCTGATCAATCACATGCAAATGTTTTTTCCACAATAATTGAAGAACAGAGCATATCGTGTCCTGATAATAACATCAGTAATTTTGAACAGAGTGACGAAAATTTCATACCGCTGGCAAACTCATCATTTGTAAGCTATGAAACAAATAATGGCTCCATACTTAAAGTTTGGTTGGAACATAGTTACGCACGGGAAAATTCACAATCGCCCAGCAATAGCACAAGTATTTCGAGGAAAAAAATGACAGGTGACAATGATAAATTCAGTGATAATGACAATCGACAATTATTTGCAAATTGTACGCTTGATGCAAACACTAGCGACCAAAATCTTCAATTGAAAGATGATAATTCGAAGCAAAGAAAAGTACGTCAAATCAATAATCACATTTATGTTAGCGTTAAAAAAAACAATAGTAAATGGCATGTAGCAGCACCAGGTTTTGAACTAGCACATGAACAAGTAGCTACAAGTAAAGGAAAAGATTCCATAATTCGCAATGCAATAAAATTAAAAGGAAGAACGATAAATTCACAAAGATTTACAATTGAAGATACGTCTAAAATTGACGTCTTCGCTGAGATCTTTTCCTTTGCTTGTAAAAATTTCAATACCTTTCAAAAGTTATGTTTGAATGACAAACTTTGCGTTTCATCCTGCAAAAATGATTGCTTTATGCAAATGATTAAACAATATTGTACTACAGGTTTAACAAGTAAAATGTATGATCAACGAGCGAAATTGTTGTACAGATATGCCACTGTTGATTATCACGGTAATTTCATAAGGATTGATGAATCTTTATGTAAATTCTTTAAAATTGCAATAGGAAGTCATTATTCTTTTTCGATGGCGATCACTTGTTTGTTGTGTAATGAAAATGTTAAATATTTGCATGAAACTGTCATTTCTTTAGAAATATATCCATGTGAAAGATTGAATGATTTGCAAATATTTCTAGATTTATATTTTCTAAACAAATGGCAATCTCTTGAAAACTTTTGTACAAAATGCCCAAGAACCAACATTGACAGTATGAGTGTTTATTACTATTGGGAAGCGTATTTATGCATTGACATTGAACAAAGCAATATTTTTGAATTTGTCAATGCAGCCCCTACTATAATAAATGTACCGTCGAATCTAAATGAAGAGAAAATTCAATACGCATTAGTAGGTGTTATAACGCTAGATTCAATAAGTAATCCTATGTACGTCGCTTATTGTCAAACAATACAACAATTTTGGGATAAACGTAGCGGTACAAAAACAAAAATACAGAAACTGGATAAACTGCCTAAAATCAAAATAATTTCATTGGTATACATTAAAATAAGTAATTAAATCTCTTTTTAATTAAGTAACATTTGAACATGTTTAATTTTTCTACATTAATTTGGGAATGTAACTATACTCACAGTTAACTACTCTCGTTATCTCGATCAATAAATTGCCTTTGAATATGAAATGTTAACTTAAATTAATATTCATTTTGATAATCTATGTTTTCAAATATATGTAATCATCAATTCTAGGCAAATTAATTATTAAAAATAATTGGTTTCAAGTAATGTTGCCTATTTATTTATTAAGCATTAATTTGTATTGATCGATACAAATATTGTACATATTTTTTCATTATAACTATCGTTTACAATCAATAAAGCTCTGCTGTGAGAGCGACAGAGTGAGCAAATGCTGACGATAGCAGTTGATGGCTTATACTAGAATTCAAGGCTTCTAAACAAATCATGCGCGCGCGCGCTTTCAATTTAAAAATGAAACGTCTAAGCCGTTGACAGTATGAACAAAATAAAACGCTACAACGACGAGATATGGATATTCAAGGAGCAAATTTCGCAAACTCTGTTTTCAATCATAGAGTTCGTTCTTGTAATACATTCTACGTGAGCCCATCTGTGGCATTTTATGCAAAACATAATTTTATATCCTCTTCTTTTGTTGTAGCAGAATAAACAGTTAACATTTGCTATATCCAATTCTCGCAAAAGTAATTCAGCAATGGAAAGTCTATAATCATCTGGATTGAACAATTCAACACCATCGACTCCGGAGAGAATAGCCATGTAATGTAAAATAAAAAGAGCACAATTGTATGCATCGGTTTGATGCGGAAGACCTTGCGTGTTACGATCATTAGTGGAACCAGTATCTTTCCATTGAATCATTGATAAATTGTTGACTTCAACTTCCTTTAGTGTCCCACATTTTTGTTTAAATATATCTTTACATCTTTTGAAATAGGTTTTTAACGCTTTCACAGGTCTCTCCTTAGTATGATCGTATTTTGGATCGAAATAATAAATCATTTTTCTGCGAACATTCAACATGACTAAACACCAGTGCTGTTTGAAACAAAAAGGCATAAAAACAATTCCGTAAAAATTGAAGTTAATATTATACATAATCCAATTTGGAGGGTGGCTTTGATGGTACTGATCACCAAGAATGAAATTAGTCTGTGTCGTGGGCACAAAAAAAACATTTTGCCACTCTGCTTTACGTTTCCATATGCACATGACTGCATCGATTACTTCGTCGTATATGAATTGTCTCGGTTTCAGAGACATGAATGCTTGTAAAGTTAAATTACAACCGTTAGCATTGAGCGCGTATGGTAAATTATAGTCATAGAAGGCCATATTTACAACGTATTTAAATGTTTTTTCTTTATCAATATTCAAAATAAGAATTCTGTCTTCAGGAGTGTCAATTTTTGGAAAGCGCTTATATTTGCTCGATGTATCAGATTTAACACATAGCGGCTCACAGTTACTTTCGAGTCTTGAATTCACTGGTTGGCAATTGAGTTGAACATCCTTAAAATTGTCTGAAGTGGGGACGTCGGGTTCGACAAGCACATCTGTTTTTTCTCGAGCTTTTAGCTCTTTATATTTCAGTAATTCTCTCCTACCATTGCGAGTTGCACCCCTGAGAATCTTTAAATGCTGCAATAATAATCTTTGTAACGACAGACGCATTAGTTCATAATCAATTTTCATGATTCTAAAATACACTTCAGATCCTGTTGACGTAGCGACTTTATTTACATTAAAGGAATAGAGCAGTCTAGTTACGTTCGTCCAGCTAGGATATTCTCTAAAAAGTCTAATCAAATTGTTCAAGATAGCTGGCAACCAATACGGATTACCTTTACTATAATTGCAAGAAGAGTCTTCTTCTGCTAACGTTTCACTACGGATTTTTAGTCTGGAGATATGGATTTTTATATCGCCTGCTGGACATTCAAATAAGTCGAGCTTTTCATCTGTATCAAACTCTTTGAGAAAGCTGCAATGTTCATTATCACAAGTGGAATCAATATCCAAATTAAATTGTTTGTGATGAAAAGTCCTTATTTTTTCCTTCAAAAATTGATACTTCTCATAACAATGACTAGCTTCATCGAAGTATTGAGATGTACATATCACAAATAATGCAAGAATAACGTCATTCAACTCTTCAATATTTTCGATTTCAAGGCAGAACGCGATAACGCGAACATAAAAATCTTTTTTCGTCCAGTACTGTCCATGACTGAAACATTTCCATTTGCACGAAGATTTTATCAAATGAGCTCGATCCCTCATTATTCGACAAACAGGCAATTGATTGATCATAACTATAGGATCTTCTGGTTTTTCCCTCAATTTCAATTTTGCGTTATATTCTACGACGTATCGATGACAGCGATCGTTATATTCAAAGTAATCGCAGTCATTGAATACATAACAAACGGCTATTAGTAGTGCCCATGAGCAATCTACTGTTACTTGACTGGGAATACTGGCTCCACTTTCGATCCAAGCCTCGAGCCACTCTGCAATAGTTCCCGAGTCATGTTGACTAGATAACATCTGGCAAATGCTAAATACTTGCTTTAGAAATCTTATTGTGATGTTGTACAAAAAAATTGCAGAACTGTTAATATCGTCAATGATATTCAGACGTTTTACAATAGATCCAGTCGCGTCGATCGAAATAGGCAAATGTAGTTTGTTAGCTTCGTTCCACAAAGTTGTTTGATTTTTCATCCAATAATAAATTTTAACTAAGTCCACCCCAAACTGTAGAATATCTTCTTCGTCATCCATTATCTGCAATATAGCAATCACAGAATCCTGCGAATACTTATCAATACCAATTTGCCTATCTCTAACTTCCTGTCGAGCTGTACGAGCAACAGATTCCTTGATAAAGTACGGCGGTTTTGTACCGCTATCGTTGATTGTATCTGCTGCTTGTTCGTCAACATATCTTTTTGGTTTGGTGTGCGCCAATTTTTGTCCTTCCTTGATCCTTCGCTCATTAGCAAGATGAGTGCTAGTTTCATGGATGAGATTGCGAGTGTCATGGGTACTTATCTCTATTGTAATTGGAGAATTTTTCTGAGGTTCATGCTGCATAAAACCAGATATTGGATTACCACATTCTTCACAATTACCAAAAAAAGTAAAATAAAGGCTGTTGGGAACCACTGGGAAATGATGCTTCTTAAATTTGAACGGACATGGTATTTTGTGAAGTGAAAAGAGTTTATATACAATCATATGAGTCCATATCTTTTTTAATCTAAACGTATTTCTACATTTCCATGAGACAGGATTTGGTTCCATTTCTTTCCACTCATCTTCTGTCAATTCGACTTGATAGGAGGCTTGAGCATTCTGATCGTAATTTATTTTTCTCTCCTTCTTTTTAACAGTTCTTTGAAAACCCTTAGATTTATTTCCTCTTTTCATGGTGTCAAATGTACAAGGGTTGATGAACCGTGTTTCTCGAGTAGCAAATATTCTTGTGATATCTGAAATAAAGAAATGAAGAAATTAACAATCACACTAATGTAACGTTATTATGATGGAATAATTAAAAATACAAACAATTAATGAAGTCACAAACCGAGCTAGTTTTCATTCGACGATGAGAAGTCGCAGTTGATTGTTGAGAAAAAAAAGACTTTGTACGTCAAGGAATCTGAAAAATCATATAAGGTAGTAATGAGAATTGCTGCTGGTATAAGGGAATAGTACCAAAATAAACGTACGAGTGAGATAAAGTAAAATTGAAAATTATAAGTTGAGATCACAGCGCTATAAATGGAATCACAGTACTGAATAATGAAAATTGAAGAGAGAGAGAGAGAGAGAGAGAGAGAGAGAGAGAGAGAGAGAGAGAGAGGAGAGAGAGAGAGAGAGAGAGAGAGAGAGAGAGAGGAGAGAGAGAGAGAGAGAGAGAGAGAGAGAAAGAATGAATATCTGAGTTGGATAAATGCATTTAGTTAAGCACGTGATGATAATTGTTGCACATACCATAGCATCATGATGCAGTTGTTGTCATTGAAATGCTTCTTCGAATTTCCAAATTGTCAACTGTTCACATGCTGCAATGGCTCCTTCACGACGAGTAACCAAAACTCATTCCGGATTAAACGTCGATGCAGTCATCATCTGCTCCTGCAAGTAGTATCACTGAAATTAACGATTATTCCCGAACACGAGGTTTCACCTTCCACATTCTCTCTAGAGATTCGCAGGCTTTTGTTATTGCAACTAGATAATTTAAGGCGATTATCAAGATATCAAAGTGAAACTGCTCGCGCCGTTCTCTAAATGCACTATAATGGATCAAATGACAAACAACAAGATTGAAAGTTCTAAGAACACGCGCCCAAAACTGAGCCATACTTGTGCGCTCCAATAGCGAACTAGCGCATCACACACGCAAGTTGGCGCGAGCTTTTTAAAATGAATTTTATTTATTCTTCATCGTTTTGGCAAAAACGAGTTTTGTTTGCAACTGATGTAATTAAAAATATTGCATTGTCAATTTTCCACTTAAATTAAGTGATAATCCAGAAATTCTTGTTAATAAAAAACATGGTTAATATTATATCACTGTGTGATATTCAAATATACTTATATTTTGACACAAGGGTCGTATGTCATGAAAAATAGAAAATTAACATTAACATTATCATATGAGTGCAATTGGGCTTTAAATTGAACTTGATACCGTTTTCCGTTTTTAAAGCGTGATTGAAACTACCGATAACGAACTTGAGACTCACAAAGTGTAGATAACGACTTGCAGTCTCCGTACCGGGGGTTTCGTGGTTTGCCAAGGCTGGTCATCGTGTTGACAAAATTGCACTGCTTCTTTTCTACTAGGCAAAAATCCTCGTAGTTTGCAGCTGCTCAGCGGACTACTCGTATTTGGCCACTGCGTTCTATAAGATGAAATAAAAAATATTCTTAATAAAGAAAATCTAATTTATGAGCTAGAAAAAAATTGATTGCCACTTACCAACTCGATTGTCATTAGACAACTCTCAAGCACATAGCTACCACAGACTTCTATTAGGGTTGCTGTCTAAGAGAATTTTTGTTATTTGGATTGTGATATGGTATCCATCCTAACAGGCATTGTGCACGCCATTGCTGGCCACAATGTATGGCCTAATGGTTGAGCTTTTTGTAGTCTACAGCAATATACCTGAAATGCATTGAATATATGCTTTATTCGTTCACAGATTATTGCTGAAACAATAAACTGAATACAAACCTCAATGAGCATTCTCTTTGCTAATCTTGCATCGTCTTCTCTATCCCAATCACGTAGTAGCTTGCCTTCTCTAATTGAAACACTGTCTGTAAAATTTTCTATCAAAGGTAATCTGTCTGCCCTGTCAAGAGTTTTCTTCTCTATCCAATCGCTAGGCAGGGTACTTTGCAAAAGCAAGATTCTTCTATGCATATTTATTGCAAGTAATCGTATAATTATTCACAATTCCAATGAAATGTACTACTGTTTTTTAAATCTTGTAATATTAATACTCCAACAGATCTCATAAGAGACTGTAAAAGTGCACTTTGCTAAATATTAGTATGAATTTATCACAATAGCTACTTTTTTAGGTTAAAAAAGTGTTCAAACAAAAACCGGTGTGCTCGTGTGCTATTTAGTTACCAGTGCCACTGTTGAACAATTCCTTACGTACTTGAGTAATTAATACGCGAAGCGTAACTTTTTTAAATTCCATTTACCCATTGATCGGACAATAGGTACTAGTTACTAATGTTTACTAATGTTACTATAAAGTTTGATTTGATCTGATGTATTAAAATCAAACAGGTGTAGTAACAAATAAGAGCGGGGGTTCGGGTACCGGCGGGGATAATTCAGGAAGCATGCGTACCGCGCTTTGGCGTTTGAACGTGAGCCAATATTCGAAACAGTTTTTTATTTTTAGTTGCTTAAATAATCAAATTAGTCATGATTTTATTTTGAGTGCTGTTAGTTCGTAAGACGAACTAACGATCGATTTACTTACGAATTTTTTTTACTTAATATTTTCTAGGTTTGACCGCAACTTTGGTTTGGGTGCTAAGGCCAGCACCCAAGACTTATTTTATTAATTTTAAGGATTTCCAGTGGACGAACCAACAAACGACAAAGAGAAAAGTTGTTGCTATCCTGACGAAATATCTAACGGCATAATTAGTTTATCGATTAGCTTAAAAAAAAGGATTCTGGGTGCTAACTTTTTCGACCTTTCTACATTCTAGTCTCTGACAAATTGTACTTTAGAAATTAAGATTCAGATGGCAACACTATCAGCCATTATTGTCATATCTCTCTCTCTCTCTCTCTATATATATATATATACATATATATATATATAAAATTAATAAATCATCTTCAGACTTCAGTCATTCTCTTGAATTTTCATCTGTATCATCTATGATCTGTATTCAATACTTCAATGTTTTCTCTTTTTGGTTCAGTTCCAGTTTTCGGCCCTCCTGTTTTTATATCCAAAATAGTGCAATTATTTGGATTTTTATTTTGAATAAGTAATTTATTATTTTATTTTATTAAAAAAAAATGTCGATTGAAGAACAAATTAGTTAACTATTTTAATTGTGACAAATTTGAAATTACTTGAAAACATTTTTAGAAAATCGTTGCTTCTTCATTAATATGACAGAAAAAGAACAAAATTGTGATACAACGATGACAAATGATGAAAAAGTCAGTGAAAATGGTGAAGTCAAAAATGATGTTAGTATTCATTTTTTATGTATCTTTGTTTTCCGAAATCTATAGAACCTTAAAACTTATCAAAAAATAGAAAAGAATTAATTTGTTTTTAATTTTATAGGATACACCTGTGAAATTAACTCCAGGAAGACAAGCATTGAAAGCTTGGTTAAATCAGAATTTGAGGATTAAAATGACTGATGGTCGAATATTGACTGGATCTTTTTTGTGTACTGATAGAGATGCCAATGTTATACTAGGATTGTGTTCTGAATATTTATCAGAAAACTCTGAAGCCAGAGCATTAGGACTTGTTATGGTACCCGGACGTCACATTGTTTCTATACATTTGGATGAATGAATGTTGCTTAAAACATTTCAATTAATGGTGATATGTAATGTGATCAATGATATTTAGATTCAACTATGAAACTTTATTAAATAAGTTTTGTATAAAATAGTGTAAATAAAAACAGTCAGAACTCCAAAAAATTTATTGAACAAGCATAAATTAGTATTTTTTATTTATATTCCTCTTGGCTTTCATTGTTTTGTTTTTTTGCTGAAAACAAGTAAATATAATTAACAGATATTTTTGGTTTATGTAATTTAAAAAAATATTTTAATATTTACTACTGTTTATAGATTTTTTTTTGTACTTGTAGATATTCTTCCTCCAATTGACTGTTATTATTTTTTTCTGTTTGTATTTTAACTAAGGCATCATCTATGCGTGATGTCATGGATATTGATAAATTATCTAGACCTGCTAGAAAACTTATTTCTGATGCAGCTTCAGCCATTTTATGTACATAATCCATATAGCTTATGAATTTCTCAAGAAATAAAATTAGTTAATGAAATTGTTTATAATTTAGCCTTAATACTGTAGAATAGACGGATAATTACCAATAGTATTTGTTTTTTTTGTCTGCATTTGATACCTAATTTCTAAAATTTCATCCCAATGATTATCATCTACTTCACGAGATACAGCCTCATTCATAAGTACAATTAATTTTGTTAATAATTCCCTAAAGATAAACAAAATAGATTTAATATTCCATGCATTCCATTATAAATGTATAATAGAATTGAATTAATTACCTGTACTCCTTACTAGTTGCTTCAATTGCTACATAAGTGACTGTCAGAGCTTGCGAGGCAGTGTTCACAGCATCTACTGTTGATTGTTTGATTAAGTAATCATAAGTGAGCTTTTTAGTACTTGAATCCTCAAAAAGTAGTTTCTGTTCATTGCTTGGATCTTTGGGTGGTTCAGAAAATGAAAATGTTGTTGTTGCATACTGTATAAAAAAATCAACTATAATTACTCATATCATTGTAGAATCATATGAAAGTATATAATATTCTAAAAACTTTGAGTGTCTCTGTTATAATTATAATAATAAATATAGTACAGAATAAGACATCAATAAATTTAAATTTTGATTACTTATCTAGAAAAAAAATTATTGCAAAACATACCAGTAAAATAGGAGATACACAATTTAATTTTTTTACTAATGATTTAAACAAATTTCTATAAGCCATACGAAAAATTTAACTGTAAAAATTATAACTGAGAATTTTTTAACATATCTTAGTTATGATTTCAAAGGTTAAGAACAGTCACGTGATATTTATCTATATCAATCACAAAACACACGTGCACATAGGTGCAATATGCCAGTCTGGTTGAATAATTAATTCATATTACAGATGTGCAAAATAGATAATAAAAGTAGAATTTTGGAATGGAAATGGTATAAAATACATAAAAAATTATTTTCAGTTTTTCAGTTTTATAAATACAAATTTATTCACTCCGAATAATAAATAACAAAATTTTTTCGCCATATTTAGTTTAATTGGAATGAATATATATATATATAATTGCAGCATATTTGCACTATACTTTTATCAGAAAAACAAATCAACTCGCTACATTCATTGAAACTTAAAAATTAGAAATAATTATCTAACTAAATTCATTTAAGATTCATTTGTCTGTTTATCATAGATGGAACAATGAAAAAATGCTTTTAAGTACGCATTTAGAGAGGATGAATCTTTCATTTTTTAAGAAGGAAGTTTTTTTTGTATTGAAAAAGTCTGATAATGCACCTTTTTGAAGCTTCTAGATGTTTATCACTTTACTCATCATTAAATGATGACAATATTTCTAATAAACGTGCTATATTTAACCACACAAAAATGCTTCCATTCATACATTTTTTGAACGATTCATGCAGATGAAATTTACATTAAATACCACTTTTACATTTTACATTTTTTTTGTTTATCAAAATCGCGTTATCCACACAAATAACATGTGAAATATTACATGTTCACATTTAAGCATGCAATAAAAATTATTGGAAGGCTTGATGTAATCAAGTACCCTAACACTGTGGATGTATCAGAACATAAATTATACAAAATACGTGATTCTTAGTTTTTTAGTAGAAAGATACCATTAATTAATAAAGTTACCAAATTAACGTCAAAGTATAAAAAATGTTTTAGTCTTGTCTGCAGAAAATTGAATGTGCTTGATAAAAATTTATTTAAACAGAAACACTCTTCATCCAGTCAATAACTGAAACCATTCAGAATTTCATTCTTCAGAAAAGTGATTAACGAGTTGATCATCAAACATTTCAATCTTCAAATCTATCATTGAAAAATACCTAAATTTTCTCTTAATAAATTATGGATTTAGAGCTCTTGATGTTCAACTTTAGAATCATCATCCTCAGCTTCTGCTGTATCACTTATAGGCAATTCCAAAGTCTCCTCTGCTTCTAACGTTTCAGCCTCATCCCTTCCTCTTTTCCCAGAAAATTCTTTCTTGTCATCACTGGCACTAGCGTTCGTTTTATTTTCACTGATTTCTTCTGCATTGTTCGATGTTGGTTCTTGTTTTGGTTTCCAAATCTTAGCCTTGTTTACCAAGTATTTTACTTCTCTGTCAAGCATAGCCATCTTATTAGCGATATCGCGAACTTTGTGAAGCACGGGTTCGTATAACTTCATCTCAGATGATGCTTTGATAACCATAGCGTGATATTCCTAAAAATGTCAAATTAAAATTAATATTTATATATTGTTAAAAATATAATTGAAAATTACCTCTGTTTCATTGATAACTTTTTCTAAAGTTTCTATTTCAATTTGAGTGAAAATCTCAGAAGAAACATTGAGATTCTTCATGTTAGTTAAGAACGTTCTGCTTCCATTAATCATTGAAAGCATCCCCTTTAAGGCCTCTGGTCGCTCTTTATGCTCAAACACTCTTTCATTTACATCAGCCGTCAGTTTTTGTAATTCGTACAACTTTTCTTCGTAGGTATCTGCACTTGCACCAAAACCTTCCTCGTAAAGCCATTCCGAAACTTCATTGCAAGCTTTCTTGATCTTCTCGGCATCGGTAGGTACAAGAGCATTCTGATACTCTTCAGTTTCTAATTTTTGTTGCGCATCAATTACGAAGGATTCCAAGCTATTCAAAGCGCTTTCACGACGAACTCTTTCATTCTCATGTTTGTCCAAAGATGAGAGTCTGAAAAGTATTATTTATTTGAAAGATTATTGTAATGAAACCGTATTGTGCTCTGAAAATGATAAAATATTGATCATTTTACTTTTCTTTCGAAACTAAGAACTTGTCTTCAGAAAGAGTTTTTGGTCCAAGCTTGTCTTCGTGAGCTTTGATTGGTTCTTTAAGAGTAACAATAGTTGGTTTTATTTCTTTTTCTATTTTCTCAGTTTTGTTTTCCGTTTGGCCTTCGGGAGATTTTGTTTCATTTTCGGCCTTCGCCTTTTCATCAGATTCTTTCTTTGGTTCTGGATATTCATCAGGCTCTTCATAAACAGGTCTTATATCATCTTTTGGTGGCAGTGTAACCTTTTCAGCTTCTTTAGCTTCCGATCCTAATAAATGAACATGCACGTTAAAAATAACGAAAAAATTAATACATTTATTTCTGGTTCGAAAATTCAATGGTAAACAGTGAAGAAAAGGTAGAAGTATAATATAAATTATGATAGTGCTTGTGTGTTTGTTATAACCAATTGAACTTTCGAGTCAGGACTAGAGGTGGATAACATAATTAAAAACATTGTATAAAATAATCGTTCATGCAATAGAAAGCAATACAAAGATTTACAAAAAAAAAAGAAACTAAGTATCCATCTCTAGTCAAGAGCACAATTGCTGAGAACAAACCAGAAAAGAGTTTACTTATTGTTGAACCAAGTTTTGAGAAAGCACCTTCTTCTTCGACGACGCTTGTTTTCTCCGATACAAGCTCTACATTAACTAAATTCAATACGCCGCTCTCATCCATGGCAAAATGCGCTTTGATTCCCTTACTTTCGGCTGCTTCCTTCGAATGTTTTGCCATTGCTTCGGCAACTCCACTTAATGATATTGTAGAGATATTTAAGTTACCAATAGCACTGTAACGATTAATAATTGAAAAGATGCCAATCGTAGGGTTAGGGATTTATTTTTCATTTTCAAACTTACGCAATTTCTTCCTTGGACAAGTAATCTAGCTCGGCATAATTAATGTCGAACGAAAAGTCGTGATTATGCTTATTGAAGGTAATAATTTTCTTTTGTGGATATGCGTTCATTTTGCTAAATAGGGTCCTTCGAACCTGGAAATTTATTTACAATTAAATAATGACATAACGTAAAAATTTATATATTTATTGATAAATTACCTGCTTAACTTTATTATTTTCAACAGTTCTATCAAAAACGATCTGAATAGGAAACAATACGGCATCCTTCGTAATAAATTTCTTCACTTT
This sequence comes from Phymastichus coffea, assembly GCF_024137745.1. Classification (NCBI taxonomy): domain Eukaryota; kingdom Metazoa; phylum Arthropoda; class Insecta; order Hymenoptera; family Eulophidae; genus Phymastichus; species Phymastichus coffea. The sequence goes on along the minus strand of NW_026707059.1, from coordinate 62,490 downwards.
GAAACCCTGACTGAGATCCGCAGCCTTGTAAACGGCTCCAAGAGCAGCAGCTTCATCGGCGTTGATGTTCTTGGCTAACTCAGTTTTAAGATAAGCACTTAATTTTTCTTGGATTTTCGGTACTCTGGTACCAGCTCCTACTAATACTACTTGACTGATTATATCCATGGTTAAGCCTATAAAAAAAATTACGTTAGACTTAAATGATGGGAAAGTTTTTCACTAATAGATGTATTTTTTTTTTTTTTTTTGAACCATATACCTGAAGTTTCCAAAGCGGTTTTAACTGGATTTGCTACTCTTTCAAACAAGTCAACACAGAGTTCTTCAAACTTTTCTCTGGTTACCTGCAATCTAAAGTCTTTCTCATCAATAACTCCTTCAATCTGAGCATAATGGTCATTGTTAGCGCTTAACACATTCTTTACACGTCCAGCTTCTTTGAAAAGTTTAGCCATAGCTCTCGGATTTTTGAAAACTGAGTTTGAAGTTTTCTTCATAGCATCAAACTCCTTAGCAAGGTAATCTCTCAGTCTGATTTGCATTTCCAAACCACCCAAGGTACGATCATAGCCAACACCAAGAATACTGACTTGTGGATGAGTCTCAAGAAAACCTCTCTCTTTGGTTTTGATATTCTGGTAGCCAACAACAGTAGCTGTAGTACTACTGGCTCCCATGTCGTAGAACATAACGTAGTGAGCTGTGTCATTGATCTGCTTACGATTGAAAATGCCGTAATTCAAAGCAACAGCAGAATAGTCATTGAACAATTGCAATATTTTAATGTTGGCAAGGTCAGCTGCTTGAAGAATAGCCAGACGTTCAACTTGGTTAAAAAAACCAGGAACAGTAATAACAGCTTCATTAATCTTCTGACCAGCTGAATTTTGAGCAAATTCCCGAGCTTTGTGTAAGATTTGAGCTAACAACTCTTCAGGAGTGTAGATTGTTTTCTCATCTATTCTAAAGACTATTGTATTACGTTCATTGTCAGACTCAATATCATAGTATGGAAAGCGTTTCATGAACAGCTGGACTATTGGGTTTTCAATTGATTTACCCACCAAATCCAAGATATATTGGAAACTGATTTTCGGGAAACGAGTGCCTACTACTTGGGCATCTTCACCAAATGTCCGCTCTTCATCTCTAAAAGATATAACCATTGGAGTTTTCCTCTTTGACTCTTTGTTTAGAGCAATTTCCATGGGAACTCCTGGCTATAAGTTAAAACATTTATTAGTTTGTTTCAAAGAATTATGCTAACTAAATTATTATGTTGATTAAATAGATATTACCGAAACAATGGCAACTTTCATCCATTCACTACCAAGATCAACACTCATAACAGCAATTCCATAGGTCTCACTGGTCATAAAGCCAATGGAAATGAGCAACAATAAAAGAACGGATGATTTTTTGCAGTTTGCCATGTTGTTCTTGAAATACAATGTCTAATTAAATTTTTGTCTTTTATACACTGTTATATTTGATAGATATTTTATATTTGAAATAGCTATTCTACATTACTTTTATTTCACAAGTAATAGATTTTACATATATATTTCATTATGTAGATATTTACATTATTTGAAAAAAGATATTTTTCAATTACTATTGAATTCTAGAAGTTTACACTAGTGAAGCTATACATTACACATATCGACTTTTTTAACATGACCAATTCGTTACCTGCTACTTCACTGATATTCCTTTTTTATATACTAACATTAACAAACGCTATTGACAAAAAGAATAATTTTTAACATTGAGCAGAAATCGTGTCGCCGAAGTAGACGCTACAAAACGTTTGCTTTAAAACCGAATAATTGAAGCATTAAACTGTCTCAACATGAAACGATGTTAAGAAAAAATACACTATAACAGCACGAAATGTCGATTGAACAATTTTATTGAAAGTCATAGAAAAAATGGCTTTCTCTTTTCTCTTCGCGAGAAAGTATATCACACGTCGTTTATTGTCAAATTTGGTTAGGTGGCAGAGAGAGAGAGAGAGAGAGAGAGAGAGAGAGAGAGAGAGAGAGAGAGAGAGAGAGAGAGAGAGAGAGAGAGAGAGAGAGAGAGAGAGAGAGAGAGAGAGAGAGAGAGAGACAGAGAGAGTAACCGAAATCAAACTTACTGATAAAAGAATTTAGGACGTTGAGATGAATAAAATAAAAAAAAACTGAAGGCAACAAGCGACGTTAGAATTCACGTGAGGAAATCATTGGTCCCTTGCAGAATTCTCACTAATTGTTCATTGGAACATCCAGAACCGCGAACGATACGGTATTTACCGTCCACCTGTCGAGCCCCGAGCCGCTGTAGCCGCGCACTCCAGACCAAGCGACATGTGCTCGTGTGGCAAATCAGGATTGGACGAAATCTAAAACGACTACGTCAACCATCATTGGGCCGCGTTGACGAATGAAACGCATCGTTGCCTCTGCTCACATAGGCCCTAGCCACATATGCGCATACGCGCGCGTACGAGGGCGTACAAACGCGTACAAATCGCTAAAAATTTTGATAATGCCAACAACAGAAAGTTAGTACTATTCCTCGCATGCCCTACGCTATATTATTGAAGGTTATGATACGTTTGTTCCGGGAGTAAGTGTGTTCGTTTGGGGCATGCGAGGAATAGTAGTAACTTTCTGTTGTTGGCACTATCAAAATTTTTAGCGATTTGTACGCGTTTGTACGCCCTCGTATGCGCATATGTGGCGAGGGCCATGTAGGGAAAGGCTTTTTTTTCGATTCGAAAACTCATGCATCATAGCCTTTCTTTTCTCGTTTTTCAGCTACTATAGAAACTCTAAAATCAGCTTTATTATTAAGTCTAGAGATAAATGGGAATCCTACTTATTCTGGTTATTTTTAATTGGGTACGAAACTGGTGTATTTTCTTTTATAATTTTTTGACGAAAGCTAATTATTATTGAATATAATAATGACCATTTTTTGCCACTTATTTAGTCTATTTGACTATAATTATGCTCGAATTGGGAAATAAAAGTTCTGGAAATCCTTTTAATTAAAAAAAAATGTTTTATAATTGCATTGCTACCAATTTTCAACTGAATTGAATTATTATGAAAAGTACTACATAACATTCGCATATGCGCGTACGCACACAGGCACACACTATACAGTGGACCTACTTTTAGGGTCTGTCTCCATAGGGCCTGCCTGAGTCCGTCCGAGCCGGCCGAGATTTTTTATGGGCACGCCATCTCTATAATTTCGTATCCAATGGCGAGTTTCATAGTGAATGGCTGCGTTTACATAAACGAGCCCGATCGGACGCAGCCAATACGAGAAACGCATGAACACGAAATTATAGAGATGGCGTGCCCATAAAAAATCTCGGCCGGCTCGGACGGACTCAGGCAGGCCCTATGGAGACAGACCCTTAGGTACCAACTGATCCCGCGTTCCAACATTAATTTTCTTCTAGGTCATTGTCATGGATGACAAATTGCAAATACAAAAAATGACGAGAGAATTTGTAGTCTTTATTTTAATATATTGATCATAAAATTCCATTAATAATTGATGGTGTAAAGTCCGAAAAGATTTTATCAGAGACAATTAGGGCAAATTATTCCTATTATTATATAATCTATTACTTGCAACTATGAGATATTTGCCTTTGAAACCCGAAGTCTTCACAGCCCTATTATAAATATAATTGTCCTAATAAAGGTACTTTTTTATCAAACAATTTCCAAAGCAAATCAGATTATGTATGTGTACGCACACACACACACACACACATACATAGTGCAAGACAAAATGCTTCTTACTTTTGCCACGGCTAATGAGCGCTAGTGTCAGTGTGGATTTGATTTTGCCGATTTGGCGGTTAAAACGTCGTTTACCTGTCGTTTCTGGTCGTGTGCCTTGTGTGAGTTAAAGATTTAAAGATCTAACATCTACTAATTCTTATTTTCATGTGATTAGTGCAAATAGTACCTACTGAAGATGATAAATCAAGATTTTGTCATTCCCTTGGACAAGGATGAGCTTGTCCGCACGCATTTCACAGATTATGGCCATCGGGATATTGTACCTTTGCAGATGATTAATAAAGAAATCAATGGTGAATGTTTTGAAAACAAAGAATTATTTGTTTTTACCATAAATTTAATATTTGCTGATTAATTATTAAATATTATTTATATGTACAGCTATTAACCAACAGAAATTGACAGAAAAGGGACCTTTTGAGCTTGTACAAGAGAAGCTGGATTTGTTTCTCTCAGTGATTGTTCATGGCAACAAATTGGAGTTGTCTATATTGTTACGTGTTTTCAACAGGATTTTGAAAAGTATGTTATATTCTTATCATCTAGGTATATTCATAAGAGATGTACTAATATTCATTTATATTTTAGTTGTACAAAACATTATTGGATACTTAGAGAAGAAAGCTGAACAATCACCTGAATTGGATTGTGAGCAAAATGAAAAGTTGAATTTATTGTCGACTATTAAAATACTAGCTTATATCAAATCTTCCACACTGTGCCTTATTGAAGATCAAATAGCTGACAATAATAGTAACAATGCTGACAACATTGGAAAAGTTAGTTTTATTTATATATGCTTAAATACTATCAGGGCATTCATTGTTTCAATGCATTAATATATATAATTTATAGCGCAAGAAAAATATTCAAAAGTCAGATATAGAAGAGGAGTGGGAAATTCAAAGAGAACAGGCAATGGAAATTTTGCACCGTTGGCTGCAATTACCTTTGAAAAATCTATGGACACCACCTATAGTAGAAGATACATTTGTTAGGTAAATCACAAAACATTTCTAAAGTTCTAAATTTCAGTTAATAATATTTTTGGTCTACTAATTTCAGTACTATTGGTCAAATTTGCTATAAAATATTGGAGAAAACGAAAGATATAAAGTCAAAAACTGTTAGAAACTTGATTTTCCAAGTGAGTTAGTCAGAATTTACCATTACGAATTACAAAATGTTATTATTACTAACACAAAATGATTTTTTAGATTCTTGGCATACTTGTCAAAAAATACAATCATGGAATAGCCTGTGTTGTTAGAATAATTCAGCTAGCTAAGTTTCATGAAGCTCTTGCAGTACCCATTGGAGTTGGTGTTGTGACAATGATAACTGAATGTGGTTGCAGTGGATTAATCAAAGAAATTGCAAGAGAAATAGGCGAAAGTGAACCTGGAGAAGCAGATGCTCGTAATTTCTGTAATTTCCTTGAAGCTGTTGCAACGACACAAGCAGATATTATGTTGCCAATCCTAGACAATATAATGGATTTTCTTGACAAGGATGTAAGTTTTTATTTGCTTAATAGGAACAAAAATTCCAAGCAAATTTACCGTGTATTTTTTCTTTGACAGTGTTACGTTATGAGGAATTGTGCTATAGGAGTGATGGGAGTGATTGTAGCTAAAGTTTTAACTGGTGAAGAGTTGCCACCAGAGAAACGTATTATAAGAGATGAATGTTTGGATAATTTAGAGGAACATATTTTAGATAGCAATGCATATGTCAGATCAAAAGTGCTTCAAACATGGCAAAGACTGTGCTGTGATGGTGCCATACCTTTATCTAGACAAAATAGTCTATTGAAAGCATCTGTTTTGAGATTAGAGGACAAAAGTGCTAATGTCAGAAAGCAAGCTTTGCAACTGTTACGTGCTATTTTGCAAAGTAATCCTTTTGCTTCCAAGGTAAAACTGAATTAAGAAATAATATTTAACAAATATTATTACTACGTCATTGATTGTTTTTTTTTCTTTCAAAGATGAATCAAGAGAAATTTGCTCAAAATCTTGAGCAAGCCAAAACTGAGTTGAAGCAGCTCCAAACTGAGATTTATCACACTGCTGAGGCAGAAGAGGAAAAAGAAGAGTTATGGAAAACTCAGTTACCACTTATTGAAAGTGCTATTGATCAGCTTACAGAAGAAGAAAGTGGGTTCTTAAAAAGTGTATTATATTTATTTTAACGACAGATAATTAAAAATTTTACCAATTCCATTCAGGAAATAATCCGAGTGATGATGAAGTGGAAAACGAAGAACTGGAAGAGATTAACATGAAAGAGACATTTGACAAAATTCAGAATTACATATTGAAAGATAAGTGCAGGAAGGCCGTCAAATATTTAAAAAAATTGTTCAAGCATTCTGGTTTCGCCAAGGAAATGAAAAACTTGTCAGAGGAAACAAAAAAAGAAGCATTACTACTGTTTATGTACAAAATTTTCATGAACTCTACTTCTAAAAAGAATGATACGAACAATGATGAGAAAGCAACACAATCGACGAAAAAAAGGCTAACAACTGATCAAGAGGAAATTAATAAGTTAGATCAAATCAAAGTCAAGAAGAAACTTGTAGAGTATTTACAGGTATGCGCAATTTTCAAAATACAAGAACACTTCAACAAAATTTAAAATGAATCATTATTTCTGCTTTCAGAATTGCCTTGACTTCTCTACAGAATTGGAAAAAACCATTCCTACAGTAGAGAAGCTGCTCTACTCTGTAAATCCCGGCGATGCTATTGAAGCATGCTCTTTCCTTGGCGCAGCTAAGCAGTTTCAAATTGCGGGAGCACTAGATGGAGTACGAAAAGCTCTTTTCCAAATCTTTTGTCGCGATCAGTCAGTGCGAGATAATTTGGCTATGGTCTACAAGGAGATTTATCTTGATCATTCTGGACAGTTACTCACTAGTCGCGCGAAAGCTCTGAGATCTGTTTACGCTCTTATTCAGTTGCTAGATGGAATGTTGCCCGGACAGAGTGCTGCACTTTCTAAGCTTGTTGTTTCTTGGAGGGGTACTAATGAGCTTGATGGTGAAGCTTTGAAGGTAATGAGTAATTTTATTGTAGAGCTTGAGTTTCTTCGTATATACTTATTTTTATCGAATTTTGCAGGTCATGTGGGAGATGTTTTCTCTAAAGTTGAATGATACAACTTCAGAACAAAGCAGATCAGCATTAATGCTTTTAACAATGGCAGCTCAGGTAGAACCCAACATCATTACTGACAATTTAGATGTCCTTATAAAAGTTGGTCTGGGTGAGAGAGCACAAATCGATCTCTTGCTAGCTCGTGATACTTGCAGAGCTTTCTTGTCCATCAAACAAGATTGTTCAAAGGATATAGATAAATCTCCTATCAAGTACCCCAACGATCATGAAATATTTATCCAACTCAGCAGCCTCATGAAGGAAAAGATCTTCGAGGAAAAAGAAAATGGATATACATCTTTTGCAACAGATGCTATCAACGTCATTTATCATGTAAGAGCTTAATTTTTATTTCAATTGGCGTAGTTGATTATTTTATTTTTATTTTTATTTTAATAGCTCGCTGACCAGCCAGCAAATATTCTACAAGATATTCTTGCACATATCGGCAAAACTGGCAATTTTATACGCACGTCCGGTGCTCCGGAATCAAATATCGAGCTTCCCTCGCATCTTCTTTCTCGGTTTCTCTATGTCATCGGACATACAGCTATTCGCGAGTTAGTCCTCTTGGATCAGTCGATCTACAAGGAATTAAAACGTCGTAATGCCGTGCGTGAGAAAAAGAAGGAAGTTCGTTCGAGAATTAGTAACATTAAAAATCGAAAATCATCGTCAAATACCTCGAGAATATCTAACATGTCCACTATATCAAATGCATCGACTATCATGGGCAGCGCGCACAGATCTATAAGAGCTAAGCATGATGACGAACAGGAAGACAGTATGGAGGGTTCTACTGCTGATGATGCTGATGCAGAACATATTAACATGTGTTTGGAAGAGGAGTTGTTGGCTGAAAATGGATACTTGAGAAAGTTTCTGTGAGTAGGAAAATACTTAGTCTCATTACTATCTCTAAATAAATTTATAATTTTAAATATTATTTTTAGTCCACTTATACTGGAAGTTTGTCAGCACCCTGAAAAATACAGTCACAAAGAGGTTCAAGCTTATGGTGTTATTGCATTGGGCAAATTCATGACGATAAGCTCAAACTTTTGCGAAAAGAATCTTCAGTTGTTTGTTACGATTTTAGAACGTTCTTCTTGTCCACAAATCAGGGCTAATATTTTAATTGGATTAGCTGATCTAATGACAAGATTCCCTAACCAAGTTGAACCTTGGACTTCTCATATCTATGGACGGTGAGTTTCTCATAAGTTTTTGTAACAAGGTATGTAACGTCTCTATATAAATTGCATTTATAACTTTTATTTACAGCCTCAAAGACGATAATCTAACGGTCAGAAGCACCTGCGTCAGAATGTTATCCAACTTAATTTTGGGTGAAATGATTCGCGTGAAAGGACAAGTAGCACAACTCGCGCTTTGCTTAGTTGATGATAACGAAATAATTCGTAGCGATACAAAGCAATTGTTCAAAGATTTATCACATAAAGGACACGCTCTTTATAACGTTATGCCTGACATTCTATCTTGTCTTTCGGATTCTGAATTAAAGCTGTCAGAGAAGAATTTCCAGGAAATCATTAAGTAAGATTCTTTAAGTCTTTTTAGATTTTAGTTTATAAAGTCGTAAAAACTAATAAACTACGATTGATTTTTTAGGTACATCCTTGGACTACTGCAAAAGGATAGGCAGGTCGATAGTATAATTGAAAAATTGTGCAGTCGATTTAAATTGGCAACTTCAGAGAGGCAGTGGCGCGATCTTTCATACTGCCTTTCATTATTGAAGTTCAGTGCAAAAGGTAAATATTTCATTGCGATACAATTTTACGATGAAATTACTTTCATACCCAGGTAATTAATATTTTCACGTTTAATTTCTAGGTATTAAAATTCTAACAAAAGACCTTCCTCTTCTGAAGGAAAAAATTCATAATGACGATGTGCAAAAAGCCCTGAATTCTATCATTGATCAAGCGAAACGGCGACCAGACGCTAAAGTAGCCTGCGCTGAGTTGGAAGAAAAAATCAAAGAATTGTTAGATAATACCGATAATAATGAACAGAATGGTGGTTCGTCGAAGCCACTCACAGACAGCGAGGCAATGCCTCCACCTCTAAGGCCAGTACCAAAAACCAGTAAAGCAACGAGGAAAACGCGAGGCAGAAGGGAGGAAGAAGAGGAAGACGAGGATGAAAATGATGAAGATTTTGAGAATAGATCGACTTCTAAAAATAACAGTATCAGAAGAAGTTGTAAGTCAAATTTATTTTTAAACCTATACGTAATTTCTTTTGGGTAACCATATGTTTTCTTATAGCGAGAAAAAAAAAATCAGACTCGATAAATAATGCCACAATGAATAGTGAATCGGAAGACGAAGAAAATAAAACACCTCGAAAGTCTACAAGAATTACCGCTGTTAAGACTCCAACGCCAATAGAATCTAGTATCCTAGGTATTATAATTTTTGTCATATTTTGAAAAATTATATATTATTTACTCAACGGATATTTTATAATCTCTGTACCAATACGATTTTAGTAAGGAAAAATTCTCGAAAGAAAAATGATAGTATATCTATATCTCCATCTCCAGTACCACCAGCTAAAAGGATCAAATCATCTAGAACTTAAGACATTTACAGAATACAAAGAAGGTGCAATCACCGAAACTATGTAAGCTCAGTATTCTAAGCATTTTTAGATATTAGGAGGTGTACAAATTATAGGTGTATAAGAACAAATTAGCTTATTTAATTATTAAAAATAAAATGAAACTTTATTATTTGAATTCTATAATTATATTCAAAAATTAATTTGTAACAGTAATATTTATTACTTAAGTATCAGATCGTATCTTGCACAGGAACGTAATAATCTGTAAATGCGTTTTTTATATCGTTAGTCATGTTATAGTATGTTATAACATATACGAAAAAAGAATTATTTTCTTATTCGCATATAAACATTAAGTAAATTACAAAAAATATTTATACAATAATAAAAATACAATTTTGTAAATGAATATTGTCAAGTTGCTCTATTACTTTCATTTTAATCCTATGGTTAATGTGTAGCATCTTATACTGAAATTATTTCGGTTTTGTTATACTTTGTAATCAATTGGAGCAAGCTACCATTGGCTGGTCTTTCTTGGTTTTGAGACCACTTCCAGAATATTCTGTAAATAAAAATTATAATTTAACATTAGATTAATTGCCTATACAATTTTAAACTTATGTAGTATATTTTTGAATTACTCTGCAACAAATTCGAGAGGAGTCCAAGTAGAAGTATCGGCTTTCGGCATCCATTTACGATTCATTGGTGTGTCCAATGTAACTGGCAAAATTGTGGCAACAAGTGATTGAGATGGCAGACCACCACCATCAGCTGCCAATGATTTAGTCAGCTGATGCACTGCAGCTTTGGCCATTCCATAGCCAATCATTCCTATAATACAAAGTTAGTTTTTTATAGAATAGCAAAGGTTTAATATAATTTGTAATACCAAATTCTTACCTGGAGTTCCTTCCAAAGCAGGCTTAGCACCAGTTAAAGAAAGGAATCCATCTTCCTTCAAATACTGAGAAGCAATTTTAGCAGCAATGACTGAACTCCAAACACTCTGCTTCCACATCATATCGCTGTTTTTAATAAAATCTTTGTTAGCAGCATTTCCACCTGCCCATCCACCAGCAACACAAATAACTCCATCAAGCTTGTTCTCTCCAAGAATTTCTTGTATTTGGTTCAATATACTATTTTCCTGAAATTATGTTTCATCTATAAGTGACGAATTTACTCATTATAAATTAAATTTAAATTACACACCTGGTCTATCCAATTTTGTTCAACGTTTACAATAACATTTGCATCTGCAGCTCCATTTGGTTTCATATCAATTGAACCAACCCACTGAAATTAAAAAAGAATGATATCAATAAATTTGCAATGTAAATTCTCATTTCAATACTATTTCTTAATTGAATACATAATATTGTTAACTTTTTACTTTCAAATATTAGTTTGTAAGACTAATTGTTATACAAATATTCACTTATTAACTACTTCTGCTGAGAAAATGATCTTTAGCTAAAGGTTATCTCTTAATAATTTTAAGAAAAGAATAATATTAAATAATAGAATCATTGAATTAAAATCTATTTAAAAATATTGTTCTTTATCTTAATTTAACTGGCGTATAATTTTCAAATTAATTTGAGTAGGAATTTGCAGATCTAACATTTATTCACTATTAGATGGACAAAATGAAACACATAACTACTGCATGAATATATGAGAAAATGCTGCAATTAGAAAGTAACTGTTTGAAGGAAAACCAAGCGTCCTTGGATTTTTTTAATGACTGATGTTGACAAGAAATTTAACTGAAAAATGAATAAAACTCATTGCAATAACTATGGTAAAGGTAATAAATATATTTTCTAGTTATAATTATTTCACAATACTTCGTAAGATAGTTCACTAATAGTGAAATAAGTCGAGAAAAATAGACAATAATAATATAAGTGAATTACGTAAGATAAATAATTTTGGAGTAAAACTTTATAAAAAATTAATTTTATCACATAAGCTTAAGAATATTATATCAATATCTCAGGATACAAACATTTCATTCTAAAATCAATTACTCTAATCATGAATTGCCTTATTTCACCATATGCTCGCAGGTTTTATCCAAAGTAATACTGAGCAACAAGTGTTTCGACTGCACCTCCAAAAGAAAAAAACAAATGAATCAAGCCGGATATGTACGCTATCTATAGAGATAAACCGGCTTCAACTTAAAAGCTCTATTTTAATATAAAATAACTTACCCAGTTTTTAGTCTTGAAAGTACTAACACAAACCGAACCTAAAGCTCCTTTGCCACCGTAAACAAAGACCCTTCCAAGTATCGCAGCCATGGTCAATCCGTAAGAGTAACTTGCGTGAAACTACCGATGCCTTGTCGAACGCAGAATCGAGCGACGAGAGTATTGAAAGAAAAAAATGGCAGTCATGCGCATGGGCAGGTCACGTGATCGAAATGATAAGGGAAGTGGTCAGATTTGAATGGAAGATATTAACAGTTATGAGAAAAAATCATTTAATATGCTTATTAAAGCTTAAAATAGAAAATGATAAAAATACATTCGACATTTATATATAAACGCATCTAATGGATTTTAAATACAAATTGAAACATATTATTTTAGTATATACACTTATTAAGGTTTGTCTTTGTGCTCAATAATCCAGTAATGTTTCTTGACATCCTTCAGTGGTATTCTTTCCAAACTATTGCGTTTGATCAACTGTGAAATCAGATCTTTGGCTCCAGGAGTGATCTGTGGTGGCCATGGAATCTCAACCTTTCTGATTTTCCGATAAGTTTCATCAGAAGTGTCACTCAGGAAAGGTGGGCGCCCAACCAAAAATTCATAACATAAAATTCCAAGGCACCAGTGATCAACATAGATATCATATTTTTGACCAACAACCATTTCTGGAGGAAGATAATCCAATGTGCCACACATTGTATTACGTTTTGTGGAAGGAGCATGAACAGACCATCCAAAGTCCGCTAATTTGATATCACCATTGTATGTTAAAAGCAAATTTTCTGGTTTGATGTCACGATGAATGACATTATTTTTGTGACAGTAATCTAGAGCATCTGCTACTTGATAGATATATTTGGCAGACAAGTGTTGACTAAATCTTTCTTTCGGCTGTCGTTTTAATTCCTTGTACAGTTCACCCTTTGCTGCAAATTCTAGTACCAAATAGATTCTCTTTTCATCATGAAAATATGTAAGCAGCTGTAGTATATGAGGATGTCTCAAATGTGATTGGATTTCTATCTCACGAAGAACTTGCTTTTCAACACGAGATTTTATCAGTTCTTTTTTGAAAAGTGTTTTCAGAGCTACTATATAATGAGTAGACTTTTCTCTTGCCAAGTATACACGTCCAAATTTACCTCTTCCAAGAGGTGCACCAACATCAAAGTCATTAAGATTCCATTGATAGCTGTGTTACATATCAAATTCTAAATAAAAACAATTTCATGTTGACGTTTGGTTAAAAAATTTATTTAAAAATAAGACATACTTGCCACCTCGATTGTCTACATGATCTTTCATAGTTGCTATACACTCTTCAACGTCTTTGATAAACTGTGATGGTATTTGATTAGGCATACTAAATATTTGAGTAGCCATAATGATAAGAACAGTTATTGTCAATATTTAAGAGCATAAAATTATCTAGAAATAAAAATTACGTCTATTGTTATTGTATTCCAATTTATATTTTGATGTGAATTTCCACACTTCACGGAAAAATTATAACCAACATTTCAAATAATAAGTTAAATAACATTTTTAAATCGTTATACACAATAATAAATATAATATCAATATTATTACAAATCTTCAACGATTATTCCGGTTTACGAGTATAATTGTCTTATTTTAATCAATTCCAAATAGACTTTTCCATTATTATTAAAATTTACTTTGACTTGATAGATAGATGATCTGCCGATTGACGCAATTAATTTGGATATTCAATTATTATTACTTAATTTAATCCTTGCTTACTTGTCAATAAACGTTAATGACAAACGTTGAACATAGTCAACTTCTCTTCCAACTGTCGCAGAAAATTAAAACCGTATGTAAGTAATGCTACCAACATTATAGTTCGAAAATGGAGGGAGGAGTCTAGGAGTCAAGAGAACAGCGACCAGCGTTGCCACTGAAAACATTTTTCTTAAGGTTCCTAGAAATTATTGCATTACGGTAATACATAGAATAATTATTAGGGACCCTGAAAAAAACTTTTCCATTGGCAATGCTGCAATAGAATAATAGATTATCATAAGGTTAGTTTGACATATGGAGACATTTTACATCTATTTTTAGAAATTCTAAATGAACAGACCTATCTTCACTACGTGATCGCGCAATGGAAACAGAAAACGCGCGCGAAATCGTCACAGAATGTCTGTACTCTGTAGCAATATCTGTGCAACGGCATAAAACAGAGAAAATTAGTTCGCGAAATGGATAATGTTTTTATCAAAATAAAAAAGTAAAAATAAAAGGTAGTGCTTGTGTCGAAGTTTATACATTTTGTAATAATAGTGATAAATAATACTCTTTTGGCTGTTGTTAAAAATTTACAGTATTCTTAGTTTCTTAAGATTAAATAAACATTGAACAATGGATTTTACACCGAAAAGAAGTCGAATCGCGAAGCTGGAGGTGAATCCTCTTCGAGAACAGTACCCTCATGACTTAAATACATATCAAGTGCCACCAAAAGGTGATTTGTTGTTTGTTGATTTTCAAAATTATGCCATTGAAAGGCAAAAAGGTATGTTAGAAAATAAATTTCTTTATAGAAATTTTATTTTAATTATAATTGTTTAACTGTGTTGTAGTTCTTCAATTGCTAGAAGCTACAATAGCTCAACATCACAAAACACCAGATGATCTTAAAACAGCATTTATAAATGCATTGAAAAAAGAAGAATTTTTTACCTATGCTAAACTTGTAAATGCAAGTGGTTGTGCCAATCATAATGATGCAGACCTGGAAGCAAGGAAAAAAGACCACATAGCACACTTTATTTTAAGATTAGCATACTGTTTAAAGGACAACCTTCAACAGTACTTCATGAATTTAGAAGTGGAACTTTTTAAAATGAGATTTAATTCATTAAACAAAGAAGGTGTTAATCAATTTCTAGTTCACAGTGGATTCAACTATGCTCAAGTGAGTCAGATATATAAATTGATATAATATGTTTGCTATTGAAAAAATAAATACAGATGTTCTGTTTTAGGTATCACAGGAATTCAAAGAAGCAAACCGAGATAATTTAAGCATTTCAACTATAACTGCCAAAGATGTAGATTTTATTAACTTAGATTTCTATGAATTGCCTTTCTATGAAATTTTTGATTTGGTATCTGATAGAAAAGTATATGTGCACAAAGGAATTGCTTATGTGCCTCAAACTGAGCTTCAATCTGTTTTTGTTTCTCATTTTAGACATTATTTACAAGTTGAAATGAATGTAAGTAAAAAATAATATCTATTTAAAAATGTACATTACATAGGCTTCATTAAAAAAACAAATTTTTTTTTAGAGAGCAAAAAAATATATATTGAATCAATTCAATGACGAAAGAATTCAAGCGTTTCTGAGGAGTCTACCTGATTGCTTTTCAGAAATGGCTAAAGTCATTTGGACAACAGAATATACTCCAATATCTAAGCTGAATGAAGTAAGTACTTTCAATCTGAAAGGTAATGCAAATTTATTACGTTTTCTAATATAATTTTTCAACTTTCAGTTGTCTAAAACGTCATACCCACTTTGTATGAGAATTATGCATGATCATCTGATTGCCAACCACCATTTGAAAAATACAGCTCGTTTGCAGTATGGTTTGTTCCTCAAAGGTATTAACGTTAGTCTTGATGATTCTATAGAATTTTGGAAAACTGAGATGACGAAGAGAGAAGGTATGACAGAAGAGAAATTCAACAAGGAATACCTTTACCATATTCGGTATAATTATGGTAAAGCGGGTAGACGTGTGGATTATAGGCCACATGCTTGTCCAAAGTTAATTAATGATCCCATTCAAGCTGGTGAAGTTCATGGATGTCCATTCAAACATATGGATACTGAACATTTGACTAAAAAACTGAATGAATGTAAAATATCACCTGCAGGTAAAAAATATTCTAAAAAATTATATCTTCTATGATGTTCAATTAATAAAAATAATTCATTTATTTATTACAGATATTACAATCATTAATGAACTTGCTTCTGACCAACACTACAATCTGGCTTGTACTAAGTTCTTTGAAAGTGTTCACAAACAACCACCTGGAAAAATGTTCCTACATCCAAATGGATACTACATCCAAAGTCGTGAAATATTGACCAAGGATGAAAACAAACAGTCAGGTAATGAAAAAATAATTCTAACTTTACATTTAAAATTGACTGATTTGGCTTTTAATGAACGAAATCATAAAGTATTTGCTTATTTTTATAACACTTTTAATTAAATAAAAGAAGCTTTCAAAACTAAGTTTAGAATAATATAAAAATAACTTTAGGAACAGTTGCAATGAAAAACCAACGTCATTTTATAAAATTATTTTACAGAAGACGGAATAAAAGTAGAAAACACGCAGCAGACATTATCCCCCGAGAAAATTTCACAACCAATTAGAGTAAAAGTGGAAAACAATCTGAACACAAATAATGTTACGCCGTCGAGAACAAGCGAGAAGAAAGTGAAGACGGCGGTGGATAGGAAGATGGAGAAAATGACTCCTATCAATATTGAAGCGTTACTGTATGATAGCGATTGATTACAATTTCTATTAAATGTAACTTTGTTTATTGTAAGGTTCGAAATATATTTTTCAATATCTGTTATTATAATGATAAACAATATTAAATATATTGAAGTCGTGTTTAAACACGCCTTCAATATGGAGACATTTGAACAAAAAATTTTTTATATCCAATTTTAGAGCCAACCCGTTGTGAAAACAATAATAATCAAACAATCATCTCAGGTTACACACGTGTGTAAAAAAATTTTTTGTTTAAAAAAATGGAGAGTGCTAAGAATAAGATAATGGAGACATTTGTTTTTTTCCCTTTTATTCAACATATGTGATCTACATGTAACTGCTAACTTCGGATAAACGTTGATATTTTGGAATGAAGTTTTCGCTGACGTCTTGGATCATGCTTATAACGAGTTTATCAAGATCATATTCGTGCTTCCAGCCCCAATCTCTGCGTGCCTCGCTGTCGTCAAACACTTGTGGCCATGTGTTTGCTTCAAATGAAAACCAAAATTCTTGTTA
Source organism: Phymastichus coffea (assembly GCF_024137745.1). Lineage (NCBI taxonomy): Eukaryota > Metazoa > Arthropoda > Insecta > Hymenoptera > Eulophidae > Phymastichus > Phymastichus coffea. The sequence continues at coordinate 45,614 of NW_026707059.1, read as the reverse complement.
TTTCTATATTTAAAAACGAGAATGTAATCTGAAAAAATCATTAACTTACCTATGTTCTGTCGACTGTCAGGATTATAAGAAACTTGCAAGTCCGGCAGATGCTTCTTAATCTCTTCAAACAATTCTTCAGGCGTGAAACTCATAGCAGTTACATTATAAACGCGTCTCTGAAGTCTTTCACTCGGTGCATTGAGAAATTGGAATAACGCCGAGAGACAGTCGTCAATGTACATCATCGGCAGGCGTGTATGTGGCTCCAAGTAACATTCGTAACGTTTATGCAACAATCCTTCATGAAAGACTGCTACTGCATAATCTAAAAAATAATAAAAAATCTTGGAGTTTACGGATGAGAAGGTAAAGGTCACGAGATCAGCTATGTATTGCTTCTACAATTACCGGAGAGCCTGTACCCTATTACACAATTAATTTGGGCGCCTATTACGCTCTACTTCCCACAAAAACTGCACGTGCGAGATTTGTTTCTTCCTGAGCAAGCAACATCGATTTGCAAGGGACTCTCATTTCGTAAATTTTGTAATGCGTTTCAGCCTTTTCGCAGCAAGACGGCATTTTTTTATACCAATTCAAAATTTATTTTCAAGAGTGAACGCTCGTCTGACCAAACCTACTTATACTACTGATTAGAGGTTTCTACTTTAAAAAAAACATAATCGCATACCTGTTTGTCTGAATTTTTATTAACAACTATAATTAATCTAAGAGAAAAACTCACCAGTCGTGCCACCACCAGGTGGATCACTGCTGATAACACCAGGAAAGCGAAGACAACGAAAATCAAGACCAAACTTGTGATGATAGTACTCGCCAAGCAGCTCAGCGTGTACTTTGCTTACTCCATAAATAGTCCTCGGTCTTTGAATAGTTACATTGGGCGTAGGATTGCGCGGAGAATCAGGCCCAAACGCACCGATCGTCGATGGCACGAATATACGTAAATTGTATTGTTTTGCCAACTCAATCACGTTGTGCAAACCTTCAACAAGGAATGGTTTAAAAAAGTATTTGCAAAAGTACCGCATGATGGTGCAACGGCGTCTCGCGTGTCGAAGCGAGAGTGAAAACGAAAATTACGTTGATACGCAATGCAAATAACATAAAAGTGTGTGCAGTAATAGCGACGAGGAAGGCAGAAATAATTGCGACGGAAAGATATAATTAAGCGGCATGTGGTGTCTCATCATAAGTCATTATATCGCTCGCTTTCACCATTACTTTCTGATTGAAGCTGCGCCAGGCGTGATAATATTTTTATGTATTTTAATTATTTAATTATTCGTTATTTACAAATAAATGCGCGTTATAAAGTATAGATCGATTTGACGAAACTAGATTCAATACCTTCGATATTCACTCTCACAGCGAGGGGAACATTCTGTTCTCCAACGGCGCTGAGCAACGCGCTGAAGTGAATGAGCCAATCTATTCTATAATTGACGACAATTTTTTGAAGACCTTTGAAATCAAGAATATCAGCGAAGATGAAAGGCCCATTCATCAAAGCGTCGTCCGTTGGCTTGATTATGTCCGACAGCACGACATTTTCGTCGCCGTAGTTCTTGCGGAGAAGTTTGGCGCACTCTGTGCCCAGCTGACCGAGACCACCTGCAAGACAAGCGTTATATGTTCGACATCTCAAATGCGAAAATTTTTCCGACACTCGCTCGTGATACCCGTTATTAATATCCTCGGCAGTTTGGCATTCCTGTCGAAGTGTCGACTCTGCGTCGTATCAGTCGCCTCGACACTCAGCACAGCACTGGAATTCAGCTGTCGCCAAAAATTATTTGACAGTCCGTGATATAACGTCCTAAGAACTTTGCGCCCAAGCATCTTCGATTATATGCAATAATTATCACAATAATATAAACACTTGTTCAGCGCAAGTTTTCCGTGAAAATTGATGGCCTTTCACCGACCACTGGACAGAAACTGCCGCTCGTTTCCACTATAATTTGTTATGATTTTTAGCGCAACGCGCGTTCTAAGAACTATGCATATAACGATGTTGATACATATACACACGTCGTAATTGACGACCACGAGAAAAACATAAAATAGTTATCCCGTGTAAATTGGTAGTTTTGCCTGCCTCGTTGTCGATACTCCAAGCTGATGATAGTTGCTCGTCTTCTTGCGTCGACTCGGAATAACAATGACAATAAATGAAAAACAGATCCCAGGAGATGACGATCGGCCCACTACTAGAATAGAACTGATCGCTTCGAACGGCATAAACAAGCGGCGAGAGCCTGCGAGCGCTAGGAGAGCCGTAATTATGCGAGATTAGACGCGAGCGAGCGTCGTACACATTTCGATGAAATAAAAACCTGTTGGGCGTCCACCTGAACCACCGAGAGAAAAAATACCTTCACGCGGAGATTGACGCTAGACTGCATGTTGTTCTACGAGTTTTCTGCTTCGGCTGATTCAACTCCTTTTTTCGTTAGAGCTCTGTCACTTGCCATAGACTATTTTGAATTTCCCGCAAGTGCTGGTCAGTTGTTCGCTTGCTTGATTGCGAATTTTCCAGACTTATTAAGCAGCTGTCCGTTGAGCTTAAGAAATTCATTTTTCAAGATTTAGAACATTTGCATATCGCCAAAAAATTACTGTACAACGTTTATGACAGCCCGTTAAACATTTTATTTTTTAGGGATAGAAAAATGAATTTGATGCATAGATGTTACTTTTTAATTGAAAATTTTGCATATTAAGATCAGAAAATATTCCATCAAATCATTCAATAACCATTTAATAAACAACTTTCAACGCTGATAAAAATCATTTTATCAGCGAATGAAATTCATGGATTGAAATACGACGTTCGTGTCATCATATGAAAGACCGGTTTTTGACCTTGTCTACTCGATCAGATGGATCAATGCTTTGCTGACTAGCTAGTGTAAGATAGAAGATCCAACGCTCTCTTGGGGGCTTGGTACACGAGAAATCATTATCATTGGTCCAACGAAAATCATACGAGAGATCGACGAAACCGGTTGACTGCACTTTTTTCAGCTCAGGCACGTGCTAAAAAAATCGCTAATATGAAATGGACAGGAATAGAATGACGTAATGTTTTTTTTTTGGAATTTTTGAACTGATTATAAGCGAGACGAAAAAAAGATAATGAAATGTTTTGGCTCGCTTATATACATCTATCCTTATATACAACTTCCCGGTATAGAACCGCTTGAGTTTGTTTTTTTCTAATTTCGTCTTGTGTGTTTTGCGAAATTGACATGAAATATACGTAAAATCGATAGGTTAGTTGAATGAATTTCGATTGTTGGTAAAGTTTTGTCGACAAGATTTACCGATTTAACACATTTTATTTGATTTGACTTCACGAACCACCGAATGAATTAATCACAGATTAACGTAGGAAATACAGAGTATAAGTAATGAATAAATGCTAAGGAAGTTGAAGCTACTTTTAAATACTATTGTTGAATTTTACTTATAAAGATACTTAGCAATCTCGTCAAGATCTTTTTGGAGCATAAAAGAAACAAAATTTGATAAGAATAAATGTATCTTATTATTTGTTGATATAAGAGAATATTTCCATAGCCTTGGCATCACTTTCATATCGTTGTACTATTTTGAATTTCAAGTACAAGTTATATGAACGACGCTACAATGCCAATTGTGATATCTTGTAAAACAGGTTTGCCTTTACTAAGAAGTGTGGATTGATCTATTGAATTCACTGTCAGTCTAACGTGTTATATTATTATTTTCTTGAATATGTTCTTATGTCTACATAATGAAAAAATAATATCTTGAGACACTGCGTTTCTGATTCAGTGTTGTTTTGCTTCATCCTCTCCATGATCTGATGAATGCGTGCATATAGTATAAATTGCCTGAACTTTCATAAGTCTAAGAGCGAATACTCGTTTAAGTATTACGTAATTTCAAATTAAAAAAGTTAGAATGTCACCAAATACGAGATAAAATTTATCAATGGTCACAAATCTTTTATTTTAAGCGAAATTTAAAAATAATATTTTTTATATTACGATTATATCCGGTAAACTGCTGCATTTACTACTATACATTTTATGAAAAAAAATTTGTAATTAAATAATCACACTACTTATCTGGCAACAATTTCTATAAAAGTCAAAGATCTTCGGTAATGAGCAGATTTCAGGTATTCAGCCACGCGAAACACTTGCATTCAGCGCGATTGTGAATGGTTATGAGATACCATTAGCAGTTGATAGCTAATTCAAATAACTATATGAACAGTAATTAACAATTTTATACGTAACGACTGTATGCAAGTAAAATGAAGTTATTTTTAAAAAATTTTCAAGAGATAAGTTTTTTTTGGCTTATATGAATATTTACAAGATCATTGAAAAAGCACTCCAATAAGTAATTGAATAACGATAAAGTGTAATCAAAAACAAAGTTTGTAGTTTAATACAGATGAAATAATTGTATTATACATTTATAAGTAGAGTATTGTAGGGTAGCCGGCCGACCAAGCAGCGCTAAGCGATTTTATCATGTTGATAATTATTATCATTTTTTCTATTCTTTTGTGCAGATCAATTTTGTTTTGTGCGCCGAAACTGCCAAACTATAAATATTCACAGCCGATCGGTGAGGCAACCAAATTTCAGGCGACATCAGAAATTGGGAGACTTTTTTATAATTAAATTAATAAAGTACAGGGAAAAGAGTCTATTCCCTTGTGTTCATTCGATGTAAAATGTAGGCGCGCGGCGAGGCAGTTTTTAATAAGCGTACGCATATACAATCGCGTCGTCACCTTACGCTTCACGCTTGTTAACCACAAAGTTTTCTTTATGGCATAAAATTTTTTCTTGTCGTTGCTTGCGTAAACTCTATACGTTTACTGATCATTTCGCTAAATAATAAAGTGGTTATTCAGGGGAGGACGTTACGCTCAAACGTCCAATGGTGATACTCAATAATCTTTCAAGATTTATCCGATTGATGCTATAAATTCCCAAAGCGATTAACATTTTCTATTGCAATGATTGCAAAACAATAACAAAAACGATGACTAAATGAAAAATATCTTCTAGAAATAAAGCAGTCGGTACATTTCGACACGTGCTCAGACGGTGAGCATACGGTCGGGGAGGCGACGAGCGTGAGCGTTCCGCTGACTGCACCCTCTGCTCGAGAAAGAAAGAGAGGGAAAAAGCCCGAATGAAGAAGACCCCACCACCATAGTCACCGTCTACGTTTGCTTATTTCGCGCTCAGTCTAACTTTTGCCGCGATACGAGTAAGTAACGAGCCAACATTAATAAGTAAATAAAAAAATAAGATTGTAGAAACGCTCGTTTGCGTTCGTCGTTACGTTCGTTTTCTGCATAAAAGTATACCATACATCCGGTATTTTCACGCTCGGTTTGCCTCGTGAATTGGTGAGAACCGATAGTGTACTTCACTCTCGATCCGTTTGCCGTCGAGGGTGTGACGCTTTCTGATTCGAGGTTCCGTTTGATACAGTGAACATTGCACGTGCGGTGTCATCCTTGTTTTGCAACTGAATATTTGCGATCGAATAAAATAAAAAAGGAGTCGAAGTCACGGAAGAAGGAAGAAAATAGCACGTAAGTGCTCCTCTTCATGCTCAATGGACATTAAGATAGTAGATAGGGGCCGAGTTTAGCAAGCCGCACGCTCGCTTGCGGGTACCTACTTTGTATGTATATAGTACTTTCTTTTATAATTATGCACTGATTGTTACGCCACTTTATGCTCGTATTAGACACACTAACCCAATACTCCTCTGCAGTTTTTAATTTTCATCTACCCATTCGGCTGGTATTTGAAAGATTTGCCGCGTACGAAAAAGAGCTTCTGTATGTTTGATCGATGAGCCTTGCTAATAAGCAATGATTTCTTTCAGCATTTTAACTTCAATCTATTGGTTATTTTTAATCGAGCACAATTTATTATCTAATAGTTAGGTTTTTTAGATATTTATTTGGGCTTTCCTGTCAATGTGTCCAATGTATCCAATTGTTCCAAACTTCAAACAAAGTCAATAAGTAATAATAATAATTATTAATACTGAATGGATAATCAAAATATTATTGTTCACTTGTTGTTAATTTATTCATACAATATAATTTATTTGCTTCTTCGTTGATCTTTTTATATTTTCCATCTATTGGCTAAACTCGTCAACTTGCTTATGTATGAATTTGATGTCGACTGCAAGTTTTAACATATTTTGTTATTCTTGAACTTCAATTGGATTGTCAAACTCATCACGTTATTGTTTTCGGCGCTACTTATTCAATCCGAGCCTCGCAAGTGAGATGTTGAGAATCAGATGTCTTTTTGTGAGCTTTGTCGCTGACTTAAGGCGTCATTTACCATCTTAAGAAACTTAACAACATCAACGAAATACTCAACATCAAAAATTGCCATATAGTCGAAGAACAAAAGTGGATGGATTGTCGAAAACTAAACGCTTAAAAAATTTCACCGCAACATGCATGGTCGCGGGGTGAACGAGCGGCGCGCGGCACACGAGTCACTTTCACTTGTTTCTCTCTCGTAGATGCGCGCCCCGATAGTCTCGGCTACTAATTTTTTCAGCGGCTTTCTTCGCGTGAATCTTCTCTTCTGAGCCTCGGCGTTATAAGATGATGACGGTGCACCATGTGCACTCGAGTTTATTGTTATGAAAAAGGTCGTTGCGCTGTTGTATCAGTGATTTCTAATTGTTAATAGTTTAATTAAAATTAGGTTCGCTGAAAACATTTCTTTCTCTTTTTCGCATTGCGAAGATCATCGCAAAGGCCTTATATCCTTTCACTTTCTGTTTTTAAATGTACATTTTCAATGTTTATACGAGGTTTATGCCGACGAAGCATTAGTACAACACAATTACATAAACTATTATTTAAGCGCTTTTCTCAATAATGTCATTAACTTATATTATATGCAGTGGCGAATTTGATTATAAGTTGTAATGACACGTCACTATCTAGGGTTTAGTTAATGAAAAAATATATTATCACGCTTACTGTCAGTATTTTTATCAGTAATGATGACTGCGTTGAAAACTACTTAATGACACGAAAAAATGTTCAATGTCTACTATCCAAATAAATTGTTGTGCCTACTAATTCGCATAAACAATCCACTCAAAGCTTCCATTGGTACAATCTTGGAAAAACAAAACGCATGATTCGCGTATCTCATTTATCTTCCGAAACAAACGCATGCACAGACCACGCAATCGGTACGTTTAAGTAAGCCGCCGTGGTGAAAAAAAAAGGAGAACCGATGGATTCAACAAACTCGTCTCGCGTTCTCGGCTTTCGAGGGCGCGTTATGAAACGAGCGAGCTCTCTTTGGCCGCTTGCTTCCGCCACGAAGGAAACTTATTTCGCAAAAATGGAGGGAGACGGGAGGAAGTTTTCGCAAGTGGGATGCTGCGACGCGAGAATTTGCGTTGATAAGCTTCCAAGGCATGATCAGATAAACATCAAACGGTGTCGTTGACTTTAGAACTTTCTTTTTCTTTTTATAATTAACTGTTTCTTCGTACGCTTGCGTTTCTCTCTTGAAAACTGTTGATCCATGTTTCGTTACGAGTGCAAGATAAAAATAACGTCTCCATTGTTTATAAGATTCGTATCAGAGATTAATAAATCCGATACAACTACTTGTTCGATACTAATTACAAAGACTCGATGAGGATGTTTGCTTGACTGAGAATGGAGCCATACTGTTTTACAATTTGATAGCTTATTTATACTTCTTTATGAGACGTACTTAGCAAGTTGTGCAAGTTGAGTGACTGTTAGACGGATCAACGGATAGGTATTGGTGATTTTCATACATTTTCACTATCGAAAGAGTCTATGAGAAAACGTTTGAAAAACCTGTTCATCAAATACCTTTCAATGGCATTACGTTAAAGTTGGTCTAGATAGCGTGCTTTTAAAGTGTGAAAAATAAAGGCAATCACAATGAAATTAGTCGAATCGTCTATTTCCGGTTGCGCTTTCGACTTTCATTTCCTGATGCTTACATTCGTAACGTTTTACTCTGCATTAAACAATGCCGCGAGAACTTTGAAAGGTCGAAACTGGAGTCTGGCAGGCGTTTGATCGCGCATCGCCGTCGTCATAGAAATTCCACAAAACAGTGCGCTAAGAGCCACCAATGCGTAATAAAAGCGCCCAGCACTTTCGCCGTTAACGAACCTTGATTACAGGTTATCGGAGCGCGCTCGACAAGCTTAACGAATAGCCATTGACAGGCGGTAATAAAAAGTCCACACCTAGCTCGGCGACAAGTCAAACGAGCCTGCGCACGCGTACGTGTCTGCGAGAACGGCCGAGAGTCGCGAGCAGCGACTGTAATTATATAGCGGACAGCGGCCGATTGTCATAGCGGTTGGCTTACGGTTGTGCGGCTTCTTCGCTGCCGAGCCATTTCGTCGCTACTGCGAGCGTGACCGCCACTGTGCGTGTCTCGCATCGTGACCATGGCCCTTCTTCGTACGTACATGCTTCTTCGCGTTTTTTTAAGCGCGATCATTGCTGAGTTGTTTGCCTATTTTTTAGCGCTCTTCGGATCAGTCCAATCATTTTTATACGCGCTCCATCGATGAGCATTTCTATGACGGCTTCATTACGAAGAATGCAATGAACCGAACATTAGGACTTGGACAAATTTTTCTTCTAGAAAACTTCTATTATTGCAATTAATTCAGAAATTTGAGTTGTTCGGTGCTTATCAATGAAATGACTCGAAGCTTTAGATGCTCTAGATCAATTTCTTACAAACAGAAATTATGTCAGCGACAAATATTTTTAATTTCTACGATATTTTTTTTGTATTACAAATTCAATTATAAATAACTTCACATGAACATCGCCAATTCATATTTACTACTTCGTGGATTTCTGTGTCATTTAAGATCAGCCAATTGTATTCTCAAACTATTTCTTATAATTATTTCTCTTTAGGCATATTAGGTTTCGTAATTGGTTGACAAATAGAAATGCACTTATATTTTATATATCAAACATCCTAGACCTTCAGTGGAAACTGTATTCTAATTCTAATCTGATTCGTTGCAATTTGACACAGCCGTTATTCAAATTCGAAATCATTGAGCATAATCATCACACTCTGATTTATATCTCGTTCTGAGCAATTCAAAAGACACTTGTGATTTCGCTTCATGCTCGCAATCTGAAAAAATCCTTATGAAGTGCATTTTCGATATAAATGAAAAAATAGAGCTAGAAAGAGAGGAAGGTAAGCGCAAGGACTAGAACGAGGAATCAGGATTGGCTCCACAATAAAAACCCTTGCCGCACACCTGTTGCAACGCGGCGTCGACGTGAAACACAGGTTTATTTTGGGCGAGCGTCGTTGCGTGACAACCAGGCACTCGCAAAGGATGTGAGAGCAAGGATACTATGCTTGCCAATTTTCGGCACGAAGCTTAAATTAAATGTTGAACTTTTGGTTTCACGAAGCGCTGAATTGTCATGCACAATAATTATGCACGGCTTGTTGGGTCGATCTAACATATATAAATCATCGACATTGTAACTTTTTTCACATAATGCCCTTTAACTTGGATTAGTACAGACCTACTTTAGCAACTGTCATCCAATCGAGGGACGATTATATTTCTGTAAATGCGCAAGAAATGTAGCAGCGATAGCTTTTCTGAAGGCAACACAAGGAATAAAGTAAACAGCGCTAAAATAGCAAAGTGATGCGCGATGGGTAAGCCACCGGAGGCTGTGAGCCTTCCTACCATAGCTCTACTGCTACTAGCATGTGGCGTTCAAGCTCAAGAGTATGGCTGCCCACCGCAAGAGAAAATCCTGCCGTGTCGATGCTCGACTCGCGACATGGAGTTTCAAATATGGTAATAGATCATTCGTTGATCGATCGTCGCTTCGCTACCTAATTCGCATGGCTCGGGTGTACAGGTGTAGTCACAGCGAGCTTCCTCGAGTCCTCGAAGGTTTAAAATCAGTAAGCCGTTACGTCACTCACCCGGTCGACGAGCTCATCCTTGAGAATAACAACCTGCTCAGTCTTCCCGGCCACGTGTTCGCAAGTCTGCGCGTTTTAAGATTGATGCTGCGCAACAATCGCCTCGAATTCGTGTCGTCGGGATGGCTTGAAGGATTGCACGATTCACTGCTCGAGCTGTTTCTCGTTGAACCTGATTTGAGATTCTTACCAATCGACAGCTTACAGAATCTGCAGGGACTGGAGGCTGTCACGGTGCAGAGTAAATTGATGAAGCGGTTGCCGAGCTTTGCTGGTTAGTGAGAATTAATTGCATGTGCGGAAATGCCGTCTAAGTATGAAACTTGAATTTACAGGTTTATCGAAGCTGCGTTACCTTCAAATAAACTCACCTGATTTGATGGAGCTTTCACCACACATCTTTCGCGATCTACCTTCTCTCGAGCAGTTACACATTTTTGGTAGTCCGAATTTAACGCGGCTCGAGGGTGGTCTGCTGCGTAACTTGCCAAGACTTCAGTTACTCAATATCAGCGACTGTGGATTACAACGTATTCACTCGCTTACGCTCATCAATTTACCGGAACTCAAAGAGATCGCCTTTTCCGGCAATGAGATTCAAGATGCAAGAATGGTTGGCAGTAGCTTGATGGATTTACCAGGAGTGTCGGTGCTGCAACTGGATAGGAATAAAATTGCGAGACTCGATGGTGGATCTTTCAGGGATATGCCGAGTTTGAGTAGATTGTCGATGAGTTATAATCGTATTACCGAGATCTCGAGGGGTAAGGCTTATCGTAATCGAAGACTTGTAATCGTGTTCCGAGCGACCAAATCCTATTCTAATTGTAGATGCAATTCGTGGCGTTCCCTTACTCCGCACTCTTAACCTGAACCATAATCGCATCCATCGCATTCATCCGGAATTCGTTTCGCGCGCTGCGCTCGAGGGCATCGGCGTCGAAGAAGTTTGGCTGATGGACAACGACATTGCTCATATATCGGAAATTCGCGCGATACTCGACGCTCTGCCACGACTGAAGTTCCTCGAAGCGAGTTACAACCAGATACAGGAGATACAGTACGGAGCTTTGAGAGGGCACCCGAGTTTGGAGAGGCTGCATTTGGATTATAATCGACTGAGTTACTTGCATAGAGAAGTGTTCACAGCGATGCCGGCTCTGCGGGAGTTGAGACTGAGGAATAATTCGTTGACCAACTCGCAGGATTCACCTTTTTGGGATCTGCCGGCTTTGAAGGTGGCAGCGATTGATCTCTCATTCAATAGAATTTTAACCTAACTGTATTTGTTGCTAATCCACAGGGGCTAGACTTGTCAGGCAACTTTTTCCGACACATCGAGCCTCGTCTCCTAGCTAATCTACCAAGTTTACGTCGCTTGGATATGAGTGAAAACACAATAGCGCTCGTTGATCCAGACGCCTTTCTCAACTCACCAGCCTTGGAGCACGTGAACATGTCAGGAAATGCTCTCTCCGTCCTTCATCCCATGACTTTCCGGCATCTGAACAATTTGTACGAGCTCGACATCGGATGGAATCGCTTGCTCGAAATAATTCCTGGTCTGTATTACCTTTCATCTCGACGTCGTAACTCCATCTTTGGATTCGTTTCTTTATTTTTTTTCTTGTGCTTGTGCAAATGTTGAGTACGATGTTTGTAAACGCGCTAGCGATTTCGCTTGTCTAGCCACTTGCGCATGTAAACGATAAATTTGTGATTTAGGTTTGCCTCGCAACCTCGAACATCTGCACTTACCAATGAACCGAATCGTAGCCCTACCTCTAACCGTCACATCGGACTCTCTCGCTCTACCATTACTTCGTTCGCTAGATCTAAGCGCCAACGGGATTGAACATATCCCGCCAGCAGCTTTGTCTGGTTTACCCAGTTTACGTAAACTCAATCTTGGTTTCAATGCTCTCACCGTCGTCGAAGATGGTTGTTTCGAGGGTCTTGGAAGACTGGAACAATTGGATTTGAAGTATAACAGAATTGGACTGCTGCATGGGAGGTGTTTCATGTCGTTGGCTAATCTCTTGGATTTGAGCTTGAGAGGCAATAAACTGGAGATGATACGACCGGACGCTTTTCAGAGTAACGAGAGATTGCAGCGGCTGGACGTTAGTAGGAATAATTTATCGCAATTGCCACATTCGATTTTCACGTTTACTAGGTAAATCTATATTGCCACCAAGTCTTTTTACAGATGAAATGCTAAAAACAATTTTCGAAAAGTAATAACGGCACTGCTACGTGTTCGTGATAATTGCGATGAAGAACAATGCCGATCGTAAAAACTAAGAGACGAGTTTCCAAACCTAACAAAATCATTTCCGCCAAACAAAAAACATTCGCGGCAAAATTTACGCAATCGAAAATTATTCTTCCTTGGAATGTTCTCGAACACTCATCACTCGTAAAACAATCATCTCGAGGCTGGATAATTTTCCTCCGGTTGACGGTTGCAAAATGATTCCATTGTTCTCGTCGCGCGTGCTCTTCAGCTGATGAACTTTCAGCGAACGAATTGGCAGGTGGGAAATTAGCGCGTGTCCTGCTTTCAAATTCACCGTACTTTTTTGCAGAGATTTAGGCGAACTACACGCATCGCACAATTCCTTACCCGAGCTGCCGAGCTCGTTACACGGCTTGGAGAATCTTCAAATTTTGGACTTGAGTTACAACAAACTGACCGCGCTGGCGCCCGAAACTTTGAGCAGTTTGACGAATCTACTCGAGTTGAGACTGGCGAGAAATCGCGTGCGCGAACTACGCGAAGGTGCTTTTGACAGACTTCCTCGACTGGCGCTCATTGATCTTGAGGACAACGATTTGAATCGGATCGAGAGGAATGCCGTCAGGGCGCTTCCGGAATTGCAGGCCTTGAGACTGGCGAAAAATCGGATTACGGTGAGTTTGCATTGCCGATCGAGCATTGCCGAGTTCGCTGGTAAAAAAGCTCATTGCGTTTGCAAACAGATGATTCCAACCATTGCGTTCTCCGATCTGCCAATGCTTCAAAGTGTCGAGCTTCAAGAAAATCGCATCCAAACGATCGCGCGCAACGCCTTCGCAAACGTACCTCATCTACTTTTCCTCAACGTCAGCCACAACTTATTGAGCAACTTGGCCGACATGCGACTGGACAGTTTGCGATCGCTAGAGGTTCTCGACCTCAGCGACAATCGCATCCATCGTATCACCAAGTACGATCTCGCGAATATGGAGTGGCTGGTCGAACTGAACGTAAGTATCGATTGAGGTTGGATTTGCCGATCGGCTTGCGCAAAGGCAGTTGGGCAATTGGCGCCACGGCGCTGCTGATAGTTGCACGAAAGGCCTTCTATGCAAAGCGTGGAGCGAGCGGAGTGCGCAGTCGATACGCATCCGTCATGCTCGGGGCGGCAGCTCGCGCGCGCAACTTTCTCTGGGCACCGAAAGTGAAATCAGCTGAAATCAGCCAAGATCGCTTTGCATCTCTTTTACTCGCTGGCAGTCGGAGCATGGCGGCGTCTTCATTTGCTCGCTCTGCTTTGCAGCTGGACAACAATCGTATCTGCATGATACAGGGCGAACCGTTCGACGAGATGCCCAGACTAAGGGTGCTGAGCTTGCGAGAGAACCGCATGACCTCGGTGGCCGAGAGAGCTTTCAAGAGACTCAGGTCGAACATCGCGGTTCTGGACATCGATGGTGAGCTAGGCGAGCTACTCGAGACGATTCTCGACGACCAACTTACCTTCTTTGCCTCTAGGTAATCCACTGTCGTGCTCGTGCGGCATGCTGTGGCTTCGTGGCTGGCTCCAGCAAGCTTCGGCCGAGGGGCCGCGTTGCGCGGACGGCTCGCTTTTTCGCGAGATCCGCTTGTCCAAGCAGGAGTGCGAGCGCGAACGTCGACTGGAGCCTCCTTATCCCGAATGCGAGCCCAAATCAATGGGAATGACTGCGTCGTCTACGTCGCCATATCGTAAGTGCATCGAAGGAGCGCCGCTGCGCGTTCATTCAGCAACGAATAAAATACGTGCCGAATGCAGAACCACTGTCCGCCAATGGGAATCAGAAGAGCAGCCCCAGACCATCGGCAGTGAATCAAGATGCGGATTACGTGTACGACGATTACGACGACTACCCGCACGACCATGCCAACTCCACCGGCGATTTCGCAAGCAACTCGGTTAGCGGGGACTCGTCCTCGCTCATCGTCACACCGCAGGCCATCGGTCAGAATGTTGAAAGTCCGTCGAGAAGCCAGCACGGAAAGAATACCACTGCGAATAAACATCATGGCAATCATGGGATACCGCCGTCGCCAAGCAGCTCGGGCTTTACTTTCTTTGGTGTGCCGCTACCGAGTTTGAGCTTCAGTTTATGGGGTAATCGATTTATGTATTCGATCGAAATCTTATTATATACCCTCGTAGAGTGAAAAGATCTAACAACGTGAGCGCTGTCTTAGCTGCTCAACAAGCGTGGCCACGACAATGGCACGAGTGAGAGTTGAAATAACGAATGGCAATGTTACTTGCATTACAAGCTTGTAAATCCTACATTTTTTATTATATTCATTTTTATTATTCGAGGAACTCGATGCATCAGCGACCGAACGGAATAAATGTCAACGCGGAGATCGCTATGAGCTCACGAAAGCTTCAATTATTTATAGGCAATACCGCTAAGAAAGCCGACCGCAAGGATGACGGAACGGGCAGCCCAACTTCGATTTCCACTAATTTGGACAAAGTGCCACCTCTGACAGCCGGAGTCAGACCAGCTCGTGGACGCTACAGGAATTTCCCACCAACTGAGCCGGAAATCCATCGCGGTGGATTCGTACCTTTACCCCGAGCTCAAGGTGGCTTCGTACCTATCGTCGATCCACGTCTAGAGGAAAAAATCAATAACATTAGCGGGAACGGAACGAGATTTACGGGTAAACAGAACGAAAGTCATTTTGTTCACGAGAAAAAGACATTGAAAAGCTCGAATTATACTGTGGCTAAAGTTGAGAGGATATCCGCGCCGTTCAATCACACAGGTAAAACAAGTTACACACTTTTACGGAATGTAATTGAGAATATGTTTTTGAATAGCAGCTCCGAAAAATACGAGACAGCGTCAGCAAGGCCTCGCCACATCGGGATCCATCAAACGACCATCAGCCTTTGTTCACAAGCGCTTCAAAGATACAATCAGTACGAGTACCACGGCGAATTCCGCTCCCACCGAACCAGAACGTGTAATCATTACGACGGAAGTTCAAGAAAGTCAAAACTCCGAAATAGCTAGCAAAATCGTGTGGACGACACCCAAGACGACAACGACGACGACGACAACGACGACGACAACGACGACGACAACGAAAAAAAGCTCTACGACCACTAAAAAGTCGGTTATCGATGAGGTTGAAGCTGTTACGTCCAAGAGGACGACTAACAATGTGCTTAAGGAGATGCCGATTAGAACCACCGAGTTCGCACCTTTGGAGATTATCACTACAGGTACAAGTATTAAATATTATTCTTCTTCTTCGTTTACTCTCGGTATTTAATAGACAATTTTGAAAAATGATATTTTTATTTTCAGAAAATTCCGCGGATTTCCTTCAAGAAATGCCAATAGACCAGAAACAGATGCAGCCAATGCTACCCACCCCAACACCAATCGCAACATCGAGCACAGCTACGCGAAATATGGAAGCCTCTGCGCTTTCGGCTTTACTTGTACCTGGTGGTCAAGTTCCTCAAATTCCAGTATCGAGCAGTAATACTCGACCTTTGGGAAGGCCTACTATTATGAAAGTTCCGTCGCCGTACATCGACCCTACTGACGATAAGCAGATAAAAGATAGTCACCATAGTGGGTCGAACGTTGATGAGGCTGTTAAATTGATCAACGATGGGGATTTCAATTGGTACTTTCAGCATTATAATGACAGCATCCTCGAACCTTATGTTGGGGTTGTTTATGGTGGAAGTTTGACTAGTTCGGCGAGCTTTGTAGTTTGTCGTGTGCCCATTGTCTTAATGATTATCTCCATTTCTTTTTGGTGTTCGCCTTGAGTTCCAGATGTGTTTTTGACGTAATAGATTTTTTTAAGTATTTTTCAAGTTTGTAAAGATAAGATGATGTAAATATAATATAATCTTTATGTTTCGATTGATTTTTATATAAGTTTTAGTTTTAGTTCCAATTCAATTTATTCCAAGAAATAATACCAAAATGTTAATATTCTACATGTATAATAATTAATATATTCAGATTATATTTCGTAATCATAATCTACCTATAGACCTTTTGTTTGTTAATATTCCTGAAATTATTTTTATAAAAGTAAGTTGATAGTTATGCAAGACGATTACTCAATTGAACACAGTTTCTTTGAAATTGATTAAATAAATAATTCTGATAAAATTCCTTTATTCTTTAGAAATTGATTGAAATAATAAGTATTTTAATTAATTTTGTAATAATTATTGTGAAATATTAAGAAAACCAAATTAGTATTTCATTATCAAAATTAATGAAATTTAATCAAAACGCTCGGAGCTCTGTAAAAAACATGAAAATACAGTTTTTTTAAGTAATGTAATAAATTTTTTTTAATTTGTAAATGTAAATGATAAATGTAATAAAGAATTTAATAAAACGATTCATTTTATTAAACACCTTATATATATATGGGGAGAAAGAGAGAGAGAGAGTTAAGTATCTGAGCTTATTTTATATGCTTCAACGACGTTTAAATTTCATCCAATATTAAAACGTCATTTTTTATTGTAGAATTTAAAATCCTACGTGAAATATAATCCATCAAGATCACTTTACAAAACCAACTACATGTTTAATTTCGGCTTCATCATCATTGGTTAAATACAAAGTCATAGTCAGCTTTCGAAACGTTTGCATAGTTGTGAATAGTGTTAGTGTTTCAAGCATCTGGAGAAATGATTTTTCTGCAATTCATTATATAAATAAAAATACTTCAACTCAACTTGTAAGCATTTAATATTCAGATTTCAAAGGATTTTCAATCTATATGTCAAATGCCCTAAGTAATGAATAATTTAAAACATTTATCAGATATTCTACTTAGATAAATATAACAAAGTAAAATACATATATAAATTATTGTAAATTATACAGTATAGCATAATTAAAAGAAAAAAATTCAGGAGCCATAGCGCTAAAAAACACGGATTTAAAAACAATGTTTAACAAGCTATGATCTGTTGAAAAACCCATTGAAGTTGGTCGTTCTATGAATGACATAAAATATCATGTTATTTTCAATTAATGTAATAAAATGCTTTGTTCTTAATTCATAAATACGTTAAATAATAATTGTAATGAAGAATAAAAACAAATTTAAAAATGCATATCAATCTTCTTTACTGTTGTGAGCACAAAAAAAAGTTCTATCGTTCAAAAGCAAGTTATCTTTAGTTTAGTACATAGTGTAATAGTGAATATTAGTCTCACAGAATACTTATTATACGATAATATATTTTTCGATCATTTCATTAATCGCACCGTATATTTGTTTGCATTCGAGAATACACTGCGAATAACATAGTTTTTTGTAAAAAAAACAACGTTAATCTGTACAAATATTGTGACAAGTTTTAATCCTAGTTTCAATGGATTTGCACTATTTGTTTTAGTTATCAGTTCATTAAAATATGCAAATCGCGAGTAAAGTTGGTTTAAAAAAAAAGATCATTTCACACATCTCTCACTTCACTTTTTAGCTTTCTCCTTTTCATCCTTCTTTTCATCTTTTTTTTCGTCATCTTTCTTTTCCTCCTTTTTCGTCTCTTTTTTATCTGTTTCCTTCTTTTCTGCATCACGGTTTGTTAACTTGTTATTTATCAGATTATGAAGTGCAATGATAGATCTTACCAATGCAGCAAGATAAACAACCAACATTTGATCGTTTGTTTTAACATACAAAGAATCAACAAATGTATTTTGAGTCATGTCTGGCAGTAAATTGAAAATATCTTGCAATTGGTAAACAATTTGATGGTTGATAGGCAGCTTACCTTCTCCTACCTGCAATTTACATACATATTATATTTATGGTAAATTACAAATATTTATACAAGTTAAAGAAATAAACCTTCAGTAAATAATTTTTGATCTCTTGAATTTGTGCATGTAATCCTTTCAAACCTAACAATTGATTTGTGATTCTCTGACTCAAAGTACCAACAGTTGTATCCTTAATATCTCTTAATAAATGTTCCACGCCTACTTCTTCAGCCTCTTCAGCTCCTATTTCACTTGGAATATGTTCAAAAGTTTTTGATGTTGGTGAACCATCCTAAAATAGAAATATTATAATAAATAAATGATATGACTTTCTTAATTTTATATTATCATTTGAAAAACACTCACATCATGGACCTCTTCAACTGCCTGATAAGCTTCCGTAGGAAGACCAAGATCTTTTGGTTTAGCATCTATAATAATCAGTACTGAATTTGGACAATACCTTCTAATTAATTCGTTTATTGCAACATCATTTTGGTGTAACTTAGGTCCTGTGTGATACCATCCCACAACTTTTTCACGAGCTAAATGAGAAATCAAACAACTATCAAAGTGATTGTCCAATATTGTGTCTCATTGATTGTAATATGTTCAAGTGATTTATGTTGGAAAAAATGTTATAAAATAAAGCATCAAGTTAAAAAATGAATTACATTTTTGATAATTTACATTTTAAACACTCTCATTTCTTGCCTTTCATCCTGTCAATACAATTTTGTTGCAATAAATACTTTATAATTGTCTAATGAAGATATTCAAATATAGTAAACAAAAGGCACTGAAGTCCACAGGTAATCAAACACTGTATTTAACACAAGAAATATCTTTAAACTATTCTCACCATTGACTTTTTTGAACATTCCATACATATTTTCCAAGTAATCGTGATCAAGGAACCACACTGATTTATCTTTATCATCTTCATCAAAAGGAACTGCAAAACAAAATCACATAACTTATCAACCACTATATATATATTTCCCAACAAATAAACTATCAACTAAGGCAATATTTCACTTGCAGTAGAGAATACAATTTAAATAAACAAATTAATAGTGAACTAAGCTTAAAAAAACAGAAAGGTATAGTGCATAACCTAACCTGCAAAACTGTTTGACACGTCGAGGACCCCTTTGGCTCTCCAGCTTCCGAGTAAAACACCAACAACCCTCTTCTGGTTCCCGATCTTACCCATTCGATTGAAGTGGTCCACTACGCTAAGCAATACCAGCGGATGAACCACGACTTTCGTTGTGACGACCTCTTGACTCGGCATTTTTGAACGGATTACTGTGCGTGCTTGCTTGGTGCTCCGTCGTCGGTCGTCGTCGCTTTTCTGTTTCTGAATCCAAAGCGTAAAGCATGAAGTTGCTCACGCTGATGAGGTATACCTATCGTCTTATCGAATATGTATCCGCTATTTTCTTACTTCGTGATGATGGTGATTTTAATTTTTCAAACAAAATATTGTTTATGCAAAAATAGTACAATTTAACTTATGTTAAATTCATCGAAGATAATAACTATTCAGATTAGCTGATCGATAGGTGGAACAAGCATATTAAATTTTTAATTACCTGTCAATTGTCCACGAACTAATAGACGAAGTTGTTATTACTAGGTTGGTCGCACTGTCGAAGTAAACGCGCTGTCGTGTGCGTGCGTTTCCCCCTCATGAGTATTTCTCGAGGAATTTCAAGGTAAATATGAATTAATTAATTCAACGATCTGTATCATCCAAACAAACTCACCATCATTATTAATTTGAGCAATAATAACCCGTGAATTAACCTATAATTGGTCGACGCTTCACATAAATTCGCACGAAACTGCTGTTGCTTACCTAGCCAAAAGTCATGTGGTGTATTGTATTTCACGGCGATATGGTATTGCCAATCAAACAAATATTTTTAGCGCGTAATTTGAAAGTGTTTCTTAAATCATTTTAGGTTTTATTACTTTATATTATTCACGACTTATTAATTTTCTTTTATCTTTAATTTTGCAAAAAAAAACAGCGATGAAGTATTTTCAGTTATTTTCAATATTTTTACAGGATTTCACAATAATTACTCGCACAAGGGAAATTTTACTCGTAGAATATATGACTCCAGGCTCGGTTTAGCTTATTTATCAACATTTATGCGTTGGGATAAAAAATTAATGCAAACCATAAAAAGAACTTTAACTGCAGGAATGACATTTTTGAAACTTCACAGAATGGCGAAGCCCATCGTGTTCGTAACGGGGAACGCGAAGAAATTAGAGGAGTTCATCGCAATTTTGGGCAACAGCTTTCCTCGAGAAATTACCAGTCGTAAAATTGACTTGCCAGAGTATCAAGGTGAAATTGATGAAATTTGCATCAGAAAATGTAAGACAGCAGCGAAGATTGTCGAAGGACCAGTTATTATCGAAGATACGTGTCTCTGTTTCGACGCTCTGAAGGGACTTCCTGGACCTTACATCAAGTGGTTCCTTGACAAATTAGGACCTGATGGTTTACACACTATGCTCGCTGGGTTCGATGATAAGAAAGCGCAGGCCGTGTGTACGTTTGCCTATTGCGAAGGTAAACCAAGTGACCCAGTTTTACTGTTTCAAGGTATACTTTGTGTTTTCGGACATTTTTTCCAAATTTAAAAATTTTTTAAAAATTCTATTATTATTTATGTTTTGTATGTATTACAGGAAGCACACCTGGAACGATTGTAAGTCCCAGTGGTAGTAGGGAATTTGGTTGGGATCCTTGTTTTCTGCCTGATGGTTTTGACAAAACTTATGCGGAATTATCGAAGGATAAGAAAAACGAAATCTCGCACAGAAGTAAAGCTTTATCAAAGCTTAAGGAACACTTCTTGAAAGAGCATGCTAATAGTAAATGTCAAGCATGATAATTTTTATACAAACGACAATTAATTTTATAAAATTGAATGTTTTATATTACGCGTAGTAGCAAAAACAAAAAAATAAATCGACGGTAAAATTGTTTTTAATCTAAAAAGTTCATCTCTAATGTTTGACATAATTTTGTCAATTCAAAATCGATGTGAAATCGACATTTCATTTGCGAAAGAGAATTTCTTGTATATTTTCGACAGACAATTTATGTGCAAAGTATGTGAAAAGTTTTTGTCAAATTTGTTCCTTGAAAAAAATATTTTTGTGAAAAAAATATTTTGTAGTTCAAAAATAATAAGAAATGACAAACGTGAATGTAGGATAAATAAAATATTGTAATTTTTCACTAATTAATTAAAAAAAGACGTTCTTTAAGGAATGTGGTAGGGAATATGTTGAATGTAAATATTTTTTCGTATTATAAATATTTTATTTTTCTTATCACGTAAGTCTACACGAAAATTAATGTGAGAAAATAGATTTTATTTTTGCGTATCGTATTTCCGCAATAGTCAAGAATATTAATCTTAATGTGCAACTAATAGCTCGAACAGCGATGAGTTAATATCGAAAAGTAGTATTATCATATCAATGATATTTTCATGTTTCGAAAAAATATTTGTACAGTAATAATTTCTTCAATGTGTGTGTTTTTAATAATTGACAATGTGTAAAATTATCATGTAGAAGTTTTAGATCAATTCTGTTTTGTTATATTTTACCGACATTTATTCCGAAAATTTGTGGTGTACAGGAGTTCTCTATTTTAATAAAAGCGAAATTAACATGATTAAATTATGTCTTTTTATTCAAACAAAGTTTCTCGTAATTTAACCTCACCTTCGTTCAGAATATAATATTTTGCATAGAAATAAAAAAAAAAAACACTACAAAATGACATTACATTCAGGGGTTTTAATGCCTAACAGTATTCCGAGTAAACATTCGATTCAACGCCGATCTTTTCGGTCACCATAGCCGTCATTACGTTGGTTCTGGATCCTGTCTATTTGTCCTTTGTTAATGATTTGAATGATGGGGTTTTGGATAAGACGTTGATATTTCGAAATTACTTTACTGTAATGATCAAATCAAATATATTTGCACTATTTGACAATAAATTGTTCAAAATATAAAAACATGAAAGCACAAAAATAAAGGAAAATTCATAGTAAACTAACAAAATTCACTTCTCTATAATATCATAATATTTTTTATGAATTAAATTTCCTTCCTTTAAAGACCGAAAGAATTCAGCCGATGTAAATGTAACTATTGCAATTTATTGAGTTATATTGGTAAATGGAACATCTATCACGAATTCGTACGAAACTGAACGTTTTGTTGCTGGAAATATTTTATCAAATTTTTGTAATCTTTATGAAAGGGATATGGCAAAGAATTTGTATTTATAGTGCAAAAACTATGTATGATCTTTTAATTCCTTTCAGTAAGTTATAACTTAGAGAGAGATTCATAGCAGATTCTGAAGGTTTTAATAAATTAGACCTAAATTAATATTTCGATATCCTCCTGACAAAATTCATTCACTTCACGATTATCATACTCTTCAAGAAGTTTACAAACTTACACCAAGATAATTGTTTATCAGCTCGATAATGAGAAATAAAATTACGAAAACATTATTATACATTCAGTTTCTTTACTTACATAATATAAAGATTGTTAGTTCAATACTTTACTAACGATCTATTATTTGGCATAATCAATTGGTTACTCGATTCAAAATAAATTTAATAAATTAGCGATTAACTTTTTTTGACATTTTTTAAACAATAACTCTGGAGTCATATAATAATTAAACGTAGATAGTTGTAAAAACGTATATGTTGTATCCGATTGAAAAATAAAAATAAATTGAAAAAGAAAGTTTTACTTTAATTAAGAAGATATTAAAAACACTACATTAACATTTTATTTTACGATGTTCTTTTTTCACTGTGATTTCATATAGCGCTAAACTAAGGAAACTACATGTTTACAACGATTTTTGCATCAGGTAATGTGACAGGGGGATCAAAGCTTATTTAACACTGAACTTTGCGAAAATGAAATTTCGGAATTTCTGTACAACTATGCTTTGACTTTCACGTAGCTTACCTGTTTAGGTAATGCATGACATTTTTATTCTATAAATAAAGACAAATCTGAGTTTATTGATAACCTTCTACCTTGAACTGGTTTAATACATATTGAAATGTTTTGCCGATACAATGCAAAATATTGTTGAATTAAACCATTTTTGATAATATTTGAGAATATTTAATTTATAAATAATATTCTTTACTGGATTATCTTTTTCTGAAATGTCTAATATTATTTATATATAATATAATCTATAAAAGTTGTGCGTGTCAGCTTATCTATGTTGTTTACTTCTGAATTTATATTAACCCAATATCACTGAACTTAATCAATACTTAAAGTGTCTATGTAATCAGAAGTTGCAGAATTTCCAAGGAAATTGTATGTTATAAGCATAATCACTTTCATGTCAGCTTTTTCTATTTCTGCTGGCATATTATCATCTGACGTTTACGTTTCTCGTTATAACGTATCACGTTATATATATAACTTCAAACTTGAAATCATATTGTAATAAACAATATATTTTACTATAAAAAGAGGAAAATTGATTAACTTTGAACAATATACTTAACTACAACACAGATTATGACGAAAAACTTGACCATAATATAACATATTTTCAATTCTTTATTTAAGTGTAATTTGAAATAAGTTTCCACTGTCAGAATTTATTCAGTCATCATACTTTTGTACAAAACACGTTGCATAACACTACATACTATCAAAATTCATTAACCCAAACACGAATATTAGATTAAAAAAATCCGTTGATAGATCGACATATAAAATTCCACACTAACACACAATTTGTTTTGTGAAATCTTGCGACAAAATTCGTAATGGTTTTTCCCAATATTACATCCATCGTAAAAGATACATATGGAAACAATGTAAAGAACTAATCGTAGTTTGATCAAGTCGTAAAGACGAGAAGCGAGGGGACCGTGAAAATCTTGGAGAAGAAGAGGCTGTGTACAGCATTATCTTGGATAGATTAGCAAGAGCGTTTGACGCTCGCTTGCTGTAGGGTTATCTCATCATTGCTTCTTCCAAGATTTATAATTAAGGGGCCATCGGGATTTATAAAAAGGGGCCAAAGCGACCATTGCGGCTAGTAGTCTCAACATGGGTACCGCTACTGGGTACGCGCTCGTCGGTAAGCTCCAATCTCAAGACACGAACAAATTTCTTTGCTCGCTATCGTACATTCAGTTTTATCAACGTTGATTTAAGAAATCTTTAATTTCTCGAAGTTTCTTCGTTGGGGCAACAAATATTTTCATGCTCTTTATAGTCTTGGTCTTGATGAGTTTCAATGATGGACCAGTCAATACAAATTTTGATTAAAAATTTAATTATTTTTCAACTCATTTGACTGAAGAAATTTCGTAAAATATCGCCACAACTAAATTTTGACTGTCTGAAAAGTGTATAACATATGGCCTTATGTAAAATTTTTTAAAATTAGATGTTTTTCAAAATTTCATATGGTATTATACCTGTCCTAATGCAGTCGAAGATGAAGACGATACCGTAATTATTACAATGATTGTAAATTTTTAGCGTTGTTGGCAAGTGTTTGCTACGTAAGCGCAGCAGTTTGCACATCAGTACCCGATGTAATTACACAGTCCGTTCAATCAGGTTGATTATAGATTTATTTTCACTTTAGTAAGGTAAAACAAAGCAAACTCAAATACTACTTTTAATTTTCAACAGTTGCAACACCAAAAGGCAAAGTCTACGTATACAAATATTTCGCTTCTGTAGTGGCTGGTCAAAACGAACCCGACGCTTTCGCGTCTAAGTTACAAATTAACGCACGGTTGGTTTTCAAAAGCCAGCTGAACGCAGCCTATCTCAAGTTTTACGATGTTCAGTTCAATATTTATAATGGACGCGACGATAGCACAGCTGAAGGAAAGTTTTATCCTATCGAGGAAGCCATTGAATATTTCCATCAGCCCGTTATGGTGGTATACAACGAGCAACACGAGGTATATTTCATCTGTTGAGTAACTCTAAAAGTGATTTTTAAAGTTATAAAAACTATGATAGGTTGAAGGAGTTAAATTCCAAGAAAACGACGCTACATGGTCAAGAAATATGAAGAAAGGTTTGGTGTCACTCTTCCATCCGGTACATATTAACAATGAAACGTTTTATCATCGATTAGAGGTAGGTAACGACTGATGGGAACGTATGGACGGTAAATGATAAATGTTCTCTTTGGTTGTTACCACCAGGATACCGTGTACGGAAAATGCAACGTCGATTACTTGGTCTACAACAATGGAGAGAAGGACAAAATTCTTGAACAGATGTATGAGCCAAGGAATTGCAGTAAATTCGTGCTTTTCGATGTTACGGATTCTAAGAATGAAGATTGTAATGTTCCGGCAGAGGTAAAATGTTGTTTATTTCTTTGTTGCTCGTTTTTTGATGAATGTTGTAATAGATTAATATGGCATAGGAGGATCTTGTCACAGCTGTCAAGAAAGTTTATACTTATGGTTCAATCAAAGATGTGGCTGATTATGTACTCAAGAAGGTCGTCTCTAATGAGAAATTTAGCTACTTGCCGTGGTCTCACAATAATTACGGAGTTCAGTTTATCGAGACAAAGTAATAATAATCTACATAGTTTTCATTGAAAAAAAGCAGACCTTTTTAATAATATTTTTATTTTCTATAGCCAAACCATTGAGTTGGAGAAAGTTGCCGATGAGTCGGAATATGACTTATCTGCAACCAAATTTGATGACGTCAAACTTTCAAATTTAACTTTCGACAAACACGAATACATACCAAACATCAGCTCAGCTGAAGAAATTCATTTAGGCCGTTATCAAGTCGATTCAAAGGAGACTCTCGTACCAATTGTTAAAAAATTGTTGGTCGATATGGTTGGATTTTTGAAAGAAAATCAGTTAGACGTCGAAGAAAAAAATCCAGAGCAAAAGTATTTACTTGAGACTCTTTATCGATATCTCGGTTACATGGACAAAGAATCATTGCGTTATTTGTTCGATCACTTTAATATACACTCAGAAAAAGGAAATATGACAAGGTTTGTTATTTTATTAATAATATTATTTCTTGAATTATTTCTCATTGTTTATATTTTCAAATCTAGAAAAATCTTTCTTCGTATGCTCCCGCATGTGGGTACTCAAGCTGTATGGAAAGTAGTACTGGATATTATTAAGGACGAACAAGTATATTTTAAACTCGACGAAGAGACAGTAATACATATATTGACGAATTTGCCAATGTTCGTTCTGAATCCTACTGAAAAATTCGCTAAACACGTGATTGAAATGAAAAGTTTACCGGATCATGTAAGTTACAAAGTGATGAGAGCCGGTGTACTTTGTTACTCGATTTTGCTGCATAAAGTTTACAAATCCGTCAAGGATGACGAAATTCCATATGCATTAGAAGCACATCTTCAATATTACTACGATCGTATTAAATGTGAGTGAGCGATTTTTTCTTACATGCAATATTATCTAGAAATCAATTTTATCATTTGTTATTACCATTCAGATGAAAATACCTATAATAATAAAATTCTGTACATGATGGCAATGAGAAATGTTGGAGTAGGTATCTACAAGTACCTAGCTCCAATTATCAAGGGGGAAGACATATTCTACGTCGATGTAACGATTAAAAAGCGTGAAAAATATCGAATTGCTGCGATGTGGGCAGTCGCTAAATCTATTAGTCAGGATTATGATAAAACTTACGACCTGTTCTGGCCAATTCTTTCTAACAGTTCGAATCCACTATCATTACGTATCACTGCTTACGAACTTTTAGTAACAAGGAATCCAAAGTTAAATATGAGGATTCTCTTGAACGTTCATGATCTTATGGAAAATGAACGCGATGAACATTTGTTCAACTACCATTATACAACTTTGAAGTCTAATGTAGAGTCGACAAATCCGTGCATGCAAGTTCATGCTAAGAATATGAAAAAGATTTTGCGTTTGACAAAGCCACATAAAGTTCTTAGTTCTACCTTATCCACCGTTAACGTGCATGATTATTATGATACTGTGTATGGGCATGGTAAAATATTCAAGATAGCTGCTGAAATTAATGAAGCTACGGGATTGCCACAAACTGGTTATTACGAAGTTATTTCTACTTACTTGAGGAAACCGAAACTTACTACCGGAGTAAGTACAGAAAATGTGATATGGATAGTTAATTGAACAAATACTAATTATACATTTTGTATTGTAGTATTATTGGAATATCGACGGAATCAATTTCAACAGTGTCATGCAGATAACAAAGAATTTATTAGATTCATCAGTAAATATTCATATGGAAATAACGGATGAAAAAGTTCAAACAATCCTTCGTCAAACCCAAGGATATAAAAACTTTGACAAGCATATCCACGTAGAACTTTGGACAATGTACAATGGTTATGTAACGAATGTCCAAGTATTCTTTGAGAACGGCCTGACCGACTACATAAGACAGCTTTATAATCAGTATAAACCAGATGCCGATCAGTTAATGGATCTTAAAGAGAAATACAACATTAATGTAGTTGACATATCGTTCGCTAACCATTATAAGATGGTTGTCGTCAGTGGAATTGGATTACCTATAATGTTCTACAACGATGCTCCTTATATGATGTATACGAAAATAAAACCTGACTTTTTCCCACAGAAGAATACTTTGGCTATGAAAGTTGAAGTCGATTCGAGGTTCCATAGAAGCAGCATTTACCAAATGAAGTTCTACAATCCCTTTGCTGACATTACTCAATCTGTTCAGAGACATACTGTTACGGCTGGTGCTTTACCGATCGATGTGACATTCAGCTTACAAATGTCAGCTCAAAGTCTTAAATTGGAACTGCCAAGATTGGCTAAACGATCTTCGGCAGCTGGGTTGAAGATACAAACTGTTGATCAGGTCGTTATCCTTAAAGATGTTTTTAAAAACTATTTGCAAACTCATTGTCCAACCTGCCAGAATATTACGGTTATTACCAATGGTCCAACATTCAAGAATAACAATTTGCAAGTTATACAAAACTTGGATTCTGGAATGGAATTCACTTACGGTATGTTCGATTGCGAACATAACTTTGAACCTAATGCAGAAATGCAAGAATGGTACAGGATTTTCTATTCGCCAAAGAATAATCGGTAAGTTAAAGAACTGTCTGTGATTATCCAATTTATTTATTTGAATTGTCTTTTTTAGAAAGGCGGATTTTGTCTTTAAATTGTTCATGATTGTCCATCAAGGTATGTTCAATTACGTGAACAACCCTTACACAAGCAGTTGTGGGCTGATTATGAAAGTAGCACCATCCACAGTACATCCAGTATCTTACGTAAGTTTTTTTTCGTTTTATTGACGTGTACGAATAAAAAAAATTTTCATAAAGTCTAAATTCTAAATAAATTAGGTTGAAATGAATTGGCGTGCTGGTGTACTTACGATCGACAAGCAAACAGTACTGACACTTCGTGGAAACGTCGAGGTCAAATCTGCAACAACTAACGATACTATAAGAAATTGGGAGATAGATATAAGCTCAGAAGTATTACAGTATGTAAATGCTTTCAAAGTAAAACTTACTAGAAAAATACCGGATGAGAAGAATCTTAAGGTGTGTATATATTTTATCAAAAATATATAGAAATTGTTTATTAAAAATGAAAATAAAATGTAATACCAAGTGCTCTTATTAGATTTGCTTCGAAGCTATTAAAGCTTATCCCAAACTCAATACTAATATCTCAAATATAGAGTATAAAACAGTTAGCAAGGTGTCCTTAGTTGCCGGTTATACCGATGATGATAATTGCGTGACAGATCAAGTTAACATCAAAGCTAAAATCGTTGGTGAACGATTGGAAGAACAAATTGAACATTTAAAAAATTATGCGAAACCTGGTTCTTGCTTCAAAAATGCTTCGAACCCTCTTGACTTAGATATCACTAAGTCTTTTGATTGGAACTGCTTGTACCAAATTGTTAAAGGTACAACTATGAGGAAATACTCGGCCGATGTTTCATACAAGCAGGTAAAAATATTGATAGTGAAAATAGGACTTCTTATAGAATGTTAATATACACGAAGAAATGTAATTGTACGTTTTAGATATTCCTTGAATACTATGCCAAGTTGCAATTGTTCGGAGACTGGGTACGTTCTTTCTGGAGTTCTCAAATCACATACAGATCAGAGCATACGGAAGAAGGACATATACAAATTCACATGGCTTATCCGGCTAACAAGAATTACGGTAACATCACCGTTGTAAGTCCTCACTACACTTTGGAGTATATTGATGTCATTTACGAGCAGGATAACGTTGAAAAACGACAAAATGATCTTGTTTTCGACAACATTGCCTTCCCCATCACCTTCTTGGGGGATTTCTATAAAAATGATGTCAGTAAGTAGCGGGAATCTTAACTATGGTATTGAATTTTGATATTTTAAATAGTCTATATTTATTGATTAGGGCCATGCATCGCTCACGCTCACGAGTTAATAAATGATATGAACCAAATGATCCCAATGGAATTCAGAGATTGGACTCTTATGTCCGGTGACTATGGGTTAATGAGTTACGCCGTGTTCGTCAAAACTATTGCCGACGACAAAGTCGCTGTTAGAGTATACGTTCTGGATCACGTTTTGGAAGTAACACCCAGCGAATCTGAACCTATCATCACCTTGAATGGTGAAGCTATCGCTTACAACAATACGATAGCTGTGAAAAATTCTATCTTCGAGTACGTACTTATATATACATATGAAGTTATTGAATAAAAAAATAAAAGTTATTGCTATATTGCATGAGCTTATAAATTTTTTGTTACAGCATAAGCACGATAAATAAATTAATCGTGGTGGAAACGAAGAAAACCTCAAAGGTTAAAGTGTACTACACTCCCTATAATGTGATCGTGATTCCGCACATTACACTTGACAGAAGCATTGACGGTATTTGTGGGCACATGGGCATGACTGTGTACACTCAACAAGTACCATTAGTGTATACTAGTACTTAAATAATTTATTTTAGCATGTCATTATGTAGATTATAACGAAATAAATTTGACTCATAAAGATTAATTTATTAAGCTGAAAAATAAATAATCTCTATGTAATAACAGAATTATGAAAAGGAGAATCAAAGATTATTATTTATGTTACCCGACTTATTCTATAAGGAATATAATACATAAATACCTAGATTTGTAGAAAATATTCTGTGATATCAGTTGAATATTATTTAAAGATAATATGAAAGTATTTTTGGCTTTATTGGAGAAGAAAATATTTGTCAATAGTTTTTAGAATAAAAATTTGAAATCAACTCTGCGTTTCGTATTTATCATTATTTTCTTTATATACGCTTTGGAACCAAATATCTACCAATTGATAGTTTCCTAACTAAAATATGTTTATTGTAGTAATCTTATTTCTCCGGTGGAAGTTATAACGAATGATTAGGCTAGTCAAGTACAAAGCTTCGATCCTTTTTGAAATTAATAGCCAGTTTATCAGCGCGCGACGCGCGTGTGTAACAAGTGCCATTTACTTTATGTTTCATGTAATTTATAAATGAGTATCTATACCATTGATAATTTTTAAATTATTGATATATTTCACTACGGTATCAACATATTTTTGTTTGGATGAGATTAACTTCCCATTTGTTTTGATTGTTTTGATAGACTTGATTTCTCTTTAATTCGAATTCGAATCGAATCGAATTTTTATTAACCAATGAGGAACTGTTTTAGCGTGATCACGTATAATTCGAGATGATTCAAATTTAACTCGCTTGCTCGCCTTTAGGCTCTCTCCAGAAAAGATTCGAAGGTCAGAAAACCCCGTAGTATTTTGCCATAGTTGCCTTATTAGGCACGCCTTAGCCACGCGACCTTATTAGAAAGAGACAGCAGTCTTCATTCTTTTTCTCTCTAAACAAGAACGTTGCATGTAGTCTCCATGGAGCATTAGCAGATCCACGGGATTGCGGTGTTATCAATATAAGTGTATCCGATTGTGCAAAGGTTCTATACTGAAACTGCAATCGGATGGACAGGTAATTGTTAGTTTACGAGGATCATTATTTGTTTTAACTATTAATATTTCCTAATTTTTACAATTTCACTCCTGACATTATTCACGAAAACATTCTTCCATACACATATATCACTTTTCACAAACATTTAAGATGTATGTATGAAAGTGAAAATATAAGTTCAAAGAGAGGAAGATATATCTTTTCAAATAGATTTTCATGATCATGACAGTAAACTGATTTTATATTTACCAAATTTTTAATTCCAGTCAAATTTTATATATACTTTCAACAACGGTTCATACGGTATGTGTATTATGCCGTGCATCAGAAATTTATCTTTTTTATATTTGAATGTTTTTTTAATTAATAAATTTATATTATAGATTTCATTAATGTATATCCTAGATTAGTTCTCAGGAACAATAAGAAAGGTTCAATGGTTAGTTAAAAAATATGGATATTGGTTTCTAGCAATGATCTACCGCTATCTTATACAATTTATGTTGAATTATTGGAAGATGATAGACTAATACTCTTATTTTTACATAATGGTAAACAAATGAGATTAGAGCCATCGATAAATAAGGGTAATTCTAGTTCAAACTTTGAACCAAAAATTTGTTATAACGAGTATATTGATTCAGGTAATTAATCCAAACTTGTTTATTTTTACATTTTTTTAAATAAATATATTCATGTTTTATTAATTTTTGTTTATTTGCAGTTTGCTGAAAGTAAATGGTTATTTAATAGTACATCCGATTAAAATTCTAATAATAATATATTATTCTGTCAACAGTGTTACCGATCTCCAAAAACTTGTTCTAAGTTGGTGATAAATCCTAGTGCCGTAACGAATGTGATCATTATCAACATCAAAACGCGGATAAATCTATAAGAGTTTGTTAGATTATAAGATGATATAATCTTATTATTTTTATACAAAACGTATTTGAGAGTTTATTATGATAAGCCATTAATATTTAGAAGTTAACAAATATCTGTGCTGCTAAACATAAAAATTAACAAATCTTTTTTTTTTTCATTTCTTAAAACAAATCGAAGAGTATTAATTTCTTTGTGATATTACTTTTCTCCAAGTAACAATTTATTATTATTGTTACTAGCCATCAATGCTCAAAAGTTGCCAAAAACCTTTAATAATAGGTTGCAGGTAACAAATATTTTTTTTAGTTTATTACAATAAAATGAAAATTTTTATTTCCTATTGCTGCATTTAATTAAGGTAGAACTGATATTATGACTATCCAATAGTCTAAAAAGATAAGATTTGTCATCTGCCAAATAAACAGTCTTTTACAATGCTTTTGATAACTATTTTTAATATATTATATTATAAATTTTAATGTGTACAAAAATCATATAAAATCAATAATTGATTAAACGTGTACTTTTTTGTGAGTATATTTAAGAAATATGTATGAAAAATTAAAAAATAAACATAAAAGCAATACAACTCTTTCACTGAACAATTGAACTTTGACTCTTCTGTGTCTTTCCATCATTTCCTTGCAAGAAGTCTATATATGATGATATAAGATCGTCCATCTTATATCCCAGCGTAGTTTCACAAAGTAACTTGCATCCATTTATAAAACCACCAATAGTCATATGGAAATAGGTGTCGTCGGATGACCAGTTGGTTATGTCGCTGAAGCCGTACAACGCTAGAATTTCTTTGGTTAACGGATGAATGATACTTACTCCATTTTTATTGATTGCTAAAGTAATCAACTCGGGAAATCTGGTTTCCATCGTCTGACGAACGTCGAAAAAGGCTGAACCGAAAGTTGGCCACTGATATACTTGTTGGAGGAATCGTTCTTTTGCATCGTCTTGAGTAAGACCTAAAACTTTCATTAAAATGTATTTGAATCGCTCTATTTATTAGATAGATCGTTAAACCAAACAATTTAGAATTAATGATTACATTAGAATTGCAAAATCAAGCCTGTCTGACTATATTCGTATTTATTTACTGATTATATTCATTAAGGAACATGAAATAGTTAATTTTGAAAATAATAAGATAAAATAAATATATCAAATATCTTATTCGGGCGCACAGGTCATTTTCATCGATAATTACTATTTATTGAAGAATTAGTTAGTACGCTACCTTTGTAATGACTGTGGGCTGCCACAATTCGTTTTCTCCAAGCCTTAGGACTAATCATTCCGATCATATCAATAGGGATGTATTCTTGCAATTTCAGACTGAAAAATAAAAATAATTGTCGTTATATCACATTATCTGTCAATAAAATTATGAATAAATTTACTAACTGCATTTGCGAAAGATCATCCTTGTTATCCCCGTGTGTGCTGATATAAATTAAAGCCGCCAATTTGACAGCGTCTTTTTTGCTACATTTATGATATCCTCTTAGATATTTCGTACTTTCTTGATAATAATGGAACTTAGAATCAGCATTTTTATCCCGACCAGGAAGACAATCAATCCATATTTTCTTCATGAATAATACCTGATATTTCGTGTCTAACGGAGTACTTGGATGCGCACTGTTCAGTCGAGTTATCCAATCTATTACTTCACGAATAAAGTCGAAGAAGAAATAATACATCGGCATAGATATTATACGATCTGAAATCTTAAAGTACAAGTAGAAGCATTCGACACTGTGCAGTTGAAGCTTTCTTGCGATCTCTTCGCATATGTCTTGTGCTCGGGTTGATGAATGGATCTACGTTTATTTTTCACATTAATATGTTTTCAACAAGTATCAAGGATGATCACATTTACCTCAAAATCAGCGTCGGTTGAATCAGGGAAATAAATTTTCTGGAATATGTGCAATCTTTTAAATCGAATCGCTTCGACTTCGATCATACATGGTGGATATATCCTGACAGTTCCAGAGTTGACGACCTTATTTAACTTTGTTAAACAATCTTTTGCCACGATACTCTCCCTGCTATTCAAAAATTGTTCCAACTCTTTGCGCACTAAGGGACTACAAGGCATTGCACCGGTTGCTAACCACATCAATTCCCAGCCTCGTTCTTCACTCAGTCGTATCTTATTGTCTGTTAGTTGTCGCATTATTTGACAGAACAATTCATCTCGAAGTAATCCCTATTCGATTAAGGAAAAATAAATAACGTACAAAGGTTATTTATTGGAATTTGAGAATCACATACATCTGTCAAAGCAGTTCCGAAAATACTGTCTGTATGTTCGGTGCCGATCCTTATTTGTTTGTTACTTGGCAGATCGCCCATGTATTTCATTACATTCCTGAACATTAGAACAGCTTGCTGTGATTTTTCCTCATCGTCAGATATCTTTTTCATCAATGGAATTTTAATTGGTTCTCGAGTGTGTTTCCATAATTTTTCAGCCTTACTCATGATTGGCTTGAAATGTTCATCTGCGAATTTTTTCAGATTGTGTTCCCGAGACACTTTCAAGCTCTGATTGAGATCGAATTTTGTTCTGGTGATGGATTCCGAAGTAAAATTTCCTTTGAATATTTCCTGTTATGGATGTTGAATATTAATTGTCAGAATAAAGAAATATATAAGATTAATATTTTGTACTTACCATTGATTTGAGCGACGGCTTTATTATAGTCTGCAGTACATATACGCATTCGCAAGGGAATTTGCCTCGAACGCCATTTTTCTCACCAATGACGTAAGAGCAGGTTAGTACCGTGTGGCCGTTACATCCGTCAACTAATTTAATAATGTCGCCTTTTCTCAAAGAAAGATGTGTTCCAGAATCTTCTGTAAATTGTATCGATCCATAACAATTTCACCAAAGTGCATCAATAGATTTTACTTACCATCGTCTATGTAATCTTGAATGGCAACGACGTATTCCGATTTTATTTTGAGACTGTCCAAAATGAAATTCACGAGCGAAACAAAACTTTCGGCTTCAAGACTCTGGAAGATAAATTCTTCCCTTTGAAT
Source organism: Phymastichus coffea (assembly GCF_024137745.1). Lineage (NCBI taxonomy): Eukaryota > Metazoa > Arthropoda > Insecta > Hymenoptera > Eulophidae > Phymastichus > Phymastichus coffea. The sequence goes on along the minus strand of NW_026707059.1, from coordinate 10,435 downwards.
TGTCGATATGGTCAGACTATTAAACAGTGCGTCTTCATGCCTGAAATTATTGAAAATTCAGAGAAATAAATAAATACGTTTAAATCAAGATGAAATTATCATTTCAACAAAATATACTTTTGATAATTGACTTCGTATATCTCGTAGAAATTTAACTTGTGCAAAATTCGCTCCTTGTTGTCAAAAAAGTATATGCCCATCGAATTGACGCCAATCATGACGTTTGTCTGACTGAATTCCGGACCAAAGATCTTTTTAGCTTCATAGAATTTCGAGAACAGAAGGGTCCACTCGTTTTTGGCAAACTCGATGATTTTTTGCTTGACTTCGTTGCCGTCGACTTTTACGTTTGCAAGAAATTCCTGAGAAGAAGGAAAGAATGTACTTCTGATATTCATTACTTCAATCCGTATTTGAATTATACAAACCTTCCTGTACGCATATAAAGTGAGTTTGTCCAACCTCAACAAATTTTGTACACTGTTCTTTTGAAGCATATAGTTTGGTATAAACATATGTAAGACGTGTTTGAACGGCTGCGGTAATAAACCATTTCCACTGTATACGTACAACTGTCTCGCTATCAGCATGACCAAATCATGTTCCTTTTGCAGAATTAAACACGTTATTATTGTAAAATAGTTATTGACAGCTCCAACTACAAAAATATTTACATTTTGGCATCTATATTCTCCTAGTTTAAGTCCCCAACATATTTGATCGTATATAAGATCCGTAGCAATTTTATCGAAAGTAGGGTTGTACCAAGGTGAAAATATTTCCTTTTTGAAGATCAATCGCCACTTTGCATCTCGCTGTATATAACCTTTCTCCACAGCGTATTGTTCGCATTGCGATATTGCATCCATGACGTGTTGCCTAATTTACATATTTCTTTTAAATATAAATACCATGTTCAGAAATATTGTTGTTCACTTACTTTTCTGCACCTAGTGACATGAATTTATCATCGATAATTATGAAAAGTGAGAAACCGAATATGTCTCTGATTCCGAGGGCTCGAGATAAGCTTTCTACGATTTCTTGAGATATACTTGCGGAATCGGCCTTTACACTTCTTAAACTACTGTCCATTAATTCTACTTGCAACGTAATAGCCTCTTTGTACTTGACCGACTGAAAGTATATTAACATACTGATGAATGTCGTACGAGTATTTTAGTTCAACGGATCATACGATACGAAACCTGCATTTCAATCCAACAAGGCGGCTGAGTTCTTGTGCCATTCCTAAATGTTCTCATCAATCTTTTTTCGCAAAAATAAGCAAATTCGACTGGGCCCCTCCTTATGAACGACTTGAGGTACATTATCAGTCTTTCTGATGGTGCAAAACAACCGAGGCAGAGAGAAATGAGTATCCAACCTTTTGTAGATGATACTTTTGATGGATTACGTATTAATTGTTTGATGATTTGACTATATATTTCGTCTTTTAATTCTGGGCGAAGTATTCCATGACCGATTATGAAATTTAACTTTTCCAAGTTCGATCTTGGTACGTTGAGCCAATTCTCATACTCGTTGTATACGATACCTTTAAAATACGTTATATTAACAAAAGCCGATATTCGTGGAATTATTCAAGTAAACACCTTTTGCAATAATATTGTTAAGCTTATTTTTCTTTTTTAAAGTCAGTCTCAGAAAATGTTGGTTATCATTCTCTATGGATTTTGAATAATTTTTTGTCAAGGTCTCGCTCACTGTATTCATTGCTGATTTCTTACTGTAACTTTCAACATAATTATCTGGTTCTAGCAAATCTCCCATAAATCGTAAAATAGTTATGGATAGAGCTTTCGCTGCCTGTTAAAATCAAATTCATATACACAAAGAAAATTCTACTATGTTTTTTATTTTTATCCGTACCAGTTGGTCTGACAAGCGGGGAAGATCGAGAAGCGAGCGATTTAGCGGCTTCTTTGAAAAATGTGAAGATGCATTAGCCACGAAATAAATAGCAGCAAATTTATGGAAATCGTATGAAATTAAATCTTTATCGCATAATTCATCAGTTCCTCGGAGAGATCCTGTTATAGCTAGTTCGTTTCTAAGCATGTCCTATATTAAATGTTCTTTTTTAAATCATCATATGTTGCAAATGGATTGTGCGATGAATCAATTAAACTCACGTTAAAAAGTTTACTTGACGTTTTTTTAGAAATACTACTCTTCCTCCCCTTATCTAAAAAGTCGAAGATACTGTCGATATTATCATCGTTATTTGACTGCTTTGGATCGTTCTTATCTGAACTTAACTGTACATTCGTTACTTTATTATGAAGAGTTATCAGTTTTTTATTCTCCAGTATTTGTTTTCTCTGAAATAAAGTTTGTTATTAGTGTTACAGTTAAAAATATCATAATTAATATAAATTTACCTTTTCTGCGCAAATTTTTTTAACAATATATCGTCGACAAACTGCCTGTAAATATGATTAATCAAAATATTAAGAAGAATGATTTTGCAGTTAAATGTTTAAAGAAAATTCACAGTAAAAGTCTTATTTACCTGAAGAGATATGACAATTCTTCTTTGCTGTTGAAATTTAACTTCGTGATATCGTGATCTAATACGAGATTGTAGTCGGAGAATGCCATGTTGAATTTTTAAATATCGATATCTTGGTCCATATCCTTTCCAAACTTTTTGAAGTATTATTACTGCTTTTCTGATCTTTAAAAACCTGGTCAAATGTATTGTACAAATATTTACTGTACTTATAAGTGCTTATTTATAAATAAAAACAATCACATCTTATCACAGAAGACAGGCAGAAATAATCCTTTGAGTATATTATTTTCGAAATTCCAATTATCGTGTGCAAAAGAAGTAATTGAGACTTTGTTTAGTAAAGATAAACTTGAATGAGTAAAGTACCTTTTTCGATAAACCCACATTCGAAGGTTCCTTTGAACGATGTTAGCATATCTTTCTAATACCTCTTTCTTTTTTTTTTCAAGTATTTCACCATGATAGTCTTTCAAAAATACTTTTGTGTGTCCTAGGCAGAAATCATTTTTACCTAAGACTTTCTTGCAGATTTGCTCCGTTACAAATCTCTTGTCTGCCATACGGGTCGGATCGATCCCCTGAGTTAAAGCTCGGAATAATGTGGAAAATTCGGTGTACTCGTAGCGTAATGAATAGCCGGCGCGTCGAATTTTGGCTGTATCTGCTAAACCTGAATAGCGAAGTTGTCGAGTACAAAGTGTTCTATCAAAAACCTGTGAAATTTCAGTAAATGTAAATAAGCTTACATTTAAAAAAACACGTGTCTGACCACATCGATCTTTATCTACTGAAATTGAAAACATGTTTATTGACGTGGGATAATGGATTAAAATAATAGCTAAATCCTAATGATGAATCAAAATCATCATAACCTATATCCAGCACATTGATTTTCTCATATTTTTAAATAAAAAATAAACTCACGTAGAATACCATAGATATGGTCAGACTTGCCAAAATGCGAATCTTAAGCAAATGTTTGATATGTACCTCTGGCAATTGATTTCCATTAGGTTTAATGCACCTGATGAAAAATGGATTACAAGAGCGTAATGTGCTCAACAGTGAATCTAATGAGCTTCGAAATTTCATTGAAACTGTCGCCGATCGTTTGTTAGAATCTCCATTTATAACTAACTCGTCGTTAGCAAATAAATTTTTGAGAAATGTGTTCGTCGACGTATTTATTAATTGTTTGATATCAGTAGAGAAAATGTCGCGATTTTTATTAAGAAATCCAACTACATTATAAGTCACAGGTCCTGCATAATGTACAATTCCAAACTCGTTCATTGAATCAGATTGTAATTTGACGAAGCTGGTGTTTACTCCATGAATTAATGATATTTTCGATAGCATGCTTGAATCAGAACCCTAAAGAATCAATCTCTCATTAGGTAAATACACGAAGATCCTCTAATAGCTAGCTTCTACTGAGAAATATACCTTAGGAAAAATACTTTCTTCGTCGATAAGTGACATAATATTCAGCGGTTTGGTGCCAATCATTTCAATTATCTCTTGATTGTCAACAAAATTAATTTTAATCCAAGAAATACTTTCGGAAGTGTAACTTTCTTGCTCGATTTTAAATATGTTTTGCACAAAAAACTGTTGTAAACTCTCATTAGCATAGTTAATACATAACTGTTCAAAACTATTGATGTCGAAGTTTTCGAAACCTGAAATGTCTAAAATACCTATTGTGTTCTTTGATCGTGATTTAGTATTTTGTATTGTATTATTTATTTCCCGTAAAATATTCTCGAAGATTTTTTCGTATATTAGTTTTGCAAATGCATCCCGCACTTCTCTCGCTTGGTCTTTGGTTAAATTACTGACCTAAGCATATATTTTAAATTAGAAGAAGATATTTTTGATGGTTGAATTAATGTCATACCACTTGTTCTTTCTTAGCATAAATAGTTTTCTTCGTTAATACATTTGTCAAATTAGTTTGATCGACTTCTAAAAAGTCACATAATCTTTTTAAGGTAACGTCGTCGTGAATTTCGGTAACGTCAGTATGATCTGTAAAAAAATGTTATTAAATCTTCGTAAGACTTAGCTTTTTTCAAAAAATTGACCTACTTATTGTCGTGGATTTGTACTTTAAATTTCCCAGATGCAGTATCATCACGAGTAGGCGGATAACATTAGTAAATGTGGTTTCGTTGTAATTTAATACTTGCATCGCAGCTTTGACATTCGCAAACGTTTTCGAGTCGTTTCTACCCTTGCACAAAGCAACCTTTAGAAAAAATACCACAGATGAAATTTTTAACGACTCATTAGTAATCGTAGATTTGAAATAATATACCCCGTGTAAGTATTTATAATCCAATACACTTCCAAGATGCAATTTTTGTTTTTCGTCGTGGCTGAGTCCCGTGAGGATAGCATAAAAAATATGATAATTCCTTTCATTCTTCAAGTGTGTGACGATTCTACTTTTCTCTAGCAAGTAATAATCTATTCGAGCTCCTTCTATTTCTCCCACACTATTGAAGTACACATTGATATATTTTCCAAATCTTGATGAATTTTCGTTACACTGTGTCTTTGCATTGCCGAAAGCTGAGCAATTGTATATCGATTAATTTTCATTAAAACGTACAAATTAAAGTCTATGAAATATACCTTCAAGAATAGAATTCGCGTCTAAAATTTGTTGTTTTATCCACGAATGACCCCCAGCACTTCTGGCAGTTAAATATTGCAAAATCAGTTTTGTACTTTCAGTTTTTCCAGCTCCACTTTCTCCGCTAGCGCGTAAAATAATAAAATGTATTTTCTCGTATACATTACACGAAATCAAAATTATATCGACTCACCTTATGATGATACATTGATCGCGTTTAGTACTTTTCATGTTTCGGAAACACTTGTCACTAGTTGCAAATATATGCGGTGGTAATGTTGTCGATTTCCTCTCCGAATACATCAACACTTCCCTTGTTGAATAGATATCTAACATTTGGTAAGGGTTCACAGCTATTAGTATGTCTCCTATGTATGTCTGTAATATATTTTGTTTTATATTTTAATTGCCATGCCATTTTGAAAATATTGACTGAAGGTAAATAAATGGTTTATCGAAATATTTTTAGACATAATGACTGATATTTAATCAGTTTATCAGATATTTCGATAAGTATTTTAGTTGATCTTTGCCGACAGTAAAAAAATAATTTCGAAAACGAAACTATGTATATTTGTATTACAACGTACGTAAATTTGATGATTTTTATAACGGATGTGAAGATTTCGCAGGATAACACACTCTTCCAAATCACTTAAGTGTATCATATCATCTACCGGGTCAATGATCGATGCCTGAACGGACTTCAAAATTTTATTCTGTGTTGTCCATTCTACCTAGAAAAATAATTATACGTAAGAGCAACCATACTATTGTTCTTTGCACGTTCAGATTTCGTTAATAAATTCAAGATTTAATTTTACATCAAGACGAATTTTTAGATAAGATAATGCTTTTCAACGGTAACAGCTATAGATAAATAATACGAAGTACATGTGTTTACTCAATGGGTTACGTTTTACAAGCGTATAAAATGTTGATTTACGTGGAAAGGCTTATTTTTTGCGTTATGCGTTAATGTGCACTAACAAGGACTCTGTTTAGCGTGATTCAGCAGAGTGACAAACGTGCAGGTCTTGAATTCAAAAATAACGTTCGTGAAATTGATCAAGTTGGGGTAAATTATAAAGTACTCACTTTGCCGTCGTCGTCTTCAACTTGATTTTTTTCTTCTCGAATTTGACAATCCGATAGGCTTTCGGGATGTCGAAGTCCCCCTTTAATTCCATTTTCGATCCAAACGTGATTACCCTAGCATCAATCAATAAACAATCTCAATACGCGTCAAATAAGAAAGAGCGCAAAGCATCATTTCAGAATGTTACGTTCTACTTACTTCGGAAAACATGTTGATATTGAAAAGTCAACATAAATGAAAAAGACAGTGAGTGATTATGGAGTTTCGATAAGGAAAAGAGGTGACGAGACGCAAAGCATGGCTGAAATTTATCGACTGTCGTTGCGCGCGCGAACGCCCAGCGGCTGCCGTAGCTTGCGCGTTGTCACGTATACCGCGAGATATCGAATGGTTGAATGGTTGAATAACGTTATCTAACGATCGATATAATCTGACGAAATTAAAATAGTCAGCAGCTTGGTAGTTTCGATCGATAATTTTATCTTATACTTTTCACCCAATTGCTATTTTATCGCTACTTGACGATTAGGCTGGATGTGTAACTCGATTGTATCGCAATTTCATTTTTTTACCAGCTGCTTCTATTGTATTGATATTAGATGAGAAATTAAGGTAATTAGCTGACCGACTTACTAGAAAAAATGAGATACTTTTCATTTTTAACCTCATAAGCTTTCGAAATATCAATTATGTTGTGAGGGTTTATTATAGAATTCCGTTGAGTAAAGTATTCGTGTAATAATATGTACATCATTTATTTAGAATGCAAATTAAAGCTCCAAAGATTTTCCCGAAGCTTAGCTTTAAAATATATTTTCACGTTACGAAGCTTCTACAAACTTCATAGAAAGATTCAAATTTAAAGTATTTCCTTATGTTTCGTAGTTGATGCATTCTCCGCTCGGCGAATACTGACGCCACTGTCTAGCGCGCTACGGTGAAGAGAAAAAGCTTCTGTTTTTTCGAATCGAATAAGAATAAAAAGAAGAGGTGTTGAGTAACCAAGAAGACCACAGTTCATCTTATCTATCGACTTACATTCATATTTTTTTTAATTAAATTACACTATTTTTATATATTCTAGTATAAGATTAAATATAGAACTAGGTTTCAATATTTACGTAATACTATTTTTTATGAACTATTAAAACCTGTCTATTCAGAGAAAATCTTATACAGGAATCTTGGATTGTAATAAACGTAGTTGTTACGCTGCATTCTGTCGTGATTAAACTCATAGCAATAATCAAACTAATAAACAATCCAAATAATAAATAAATAAATCATTTAGCTGATCTGTGATTTATTCAGCTCTATATGATGTATGAAAAAGTCACGTGACTGTACACACATGTGGGACTACTACTGTGAATCGAATGTCGACTCCATCTTCACTCTATGTAACGCCGCACACGAGGATAACACGACGATAAAAAGTTAATTCCCTTACAATTTTGTTACGTAAGAACAACTGTTGAACTTTTTCTTTTTACTAATTTAAAAACAGAGGATAATATTCATCTTTGGTCGATTATACATATTTGTGATATTGGAAGCCTAAGTTGGTAGTGAAAAGCACGTTATTGGGCACCTTCTTGCAATTGTACCGGTGATTCAAAAGTTTGTTAATATTTTCGTTATTAAAGTTTGCTTAGAGTATTTATTATAGTTTAGATGACTTTTTCATTATTTAACGACTCTCACATTGTCGTATTAGTAGTCTAAAATAGGTTAAACGATATTGGAACATGTCTTGTTTCAAGGTTAAGTTGCGCGAAGTATCTCCATGTGAGAGATATACGTAAGTGAAAAGTGTTGCATCATATAATTTGATAATTTGTCTAAATTGTGTTTACAGATAGTTTATTTTCTAAAATATGGCTGGACAATTCTTCAATAGGATTGGTCAACTAGGTTTGGGAGTAGCTCTTGTTGGCGGTGTTGTCAATTCAGCACTTTACAATGGTGAGTTATTAAGTCATTTTCTTATTGCATCTCATGTCATTTATGCTTTATTATTTTCACTTTTTGAAAGATGCTTGCCAAAATATATTTGTTTTGAAGACTGATAAGGTTTATCTTATCTTTTAATATTATCATAACAAAATTTTGTAAAACGTATAATATTTAAAATATACAATGGGTCAAACACTGCTTCATTCCATCCGAATAGTATAAATATTGATTCTTTAGCTTATCTAATTTTTTAGTTGATGGTGGTCACAGAGCTGTCATCTTTGACAGATTTTCTGGTGTTAAAAATAATGTAATGGGAGAAGGTACTCACTTTTTCATTCCTTGGATTCAGAAGCCAATTATCTTTGACATCAGATCAAGACCTAGAAATGTGCCAGTAATAACTGGAAGTAAAGACTTGCAAAATGTAAATATTACTCTGCGTATTCTATTTAGACCAGTGCCTGAATCTTTGCCAAAGATCTATACAATTCTTGGTGTTGATTATGACGAAAGAGTCTTACCTTCCATCACAACTGAAGTATTGAAAGCAGTTGTTGCTCAGTTTGATGCTGGAGAATTGATCACTCAACGTGAACTTGTATCTCAAAAAGTCAGTGAAGATTTGACAGAGAGAGCTTCTCAATTTGGTTTCATCTTAGATGACATCTCTATTGTATGTACATAAACAACCAATTACATAACTTATAATTTCCAGTTTAATTAATTTCTTGTTTTTACAATTTTCTAGACTCATTTAACTTTTGGTAAAGAATTCACTCAAGCTGTTGAGTTAAAACAAGTAGCTCAACAAGAAGCAGAAAAAGCTCGTTTCCTTGTAGAAAAAGCTGAGCAACAAAAGAAAGCAGCTGTCATCACTGCAGAGGGTGATGCCCCAAGCTGCTAGTTTAATTGCCAAATCTCTTTCAGATGCTGGTGATGGTTTGGTAGAGCTTAGGAGAATTGAAGCTGCTGAAGATATTGCATATCAACTTGCAAGATCTAGACAGGTTGTTTATTTGCCACCTGGTCAAAGCACTTTGTTGAGTTTACCACAGTAAAGGATTGTAGAAGTTGTAAATGACTAATAGGAAAATGTTTACTAACAATCATTTTAATAGCACTAAATAAATAATAAACATCTCCCTACTTATTAAAATGACACTGAAGATAAGTAAACATCTCCCTATTAGTCATTTACTATCTGTTTTCCCTACTTTCTATGAGCTATAATAGTACTATTAAGTAGTACATGAAAACCTTTCTTATTTACAGATAATCAGAATCCCTCTATCAGTAAGCCTGATTATCAGTAAATAAGATATATTTTCATATCCGACTTAGTTATACTAACATTGCTCATCTTATTTTCAATGTTTATCTTAGTAGTACTAAGGTGAACATTGATTTGAATACAGGGACATGATTTTAGTATTAGTTACGCTATCTTAAAATTATTTTAAGACACCGAAACTAATCCTAACGAACAAAAAAAAGAATCCCTCTTAGTAATATATACAGATTATTACACAGATGGACTATCTTGTATGCGATCATCAATAGTGCTTTTTGTAAAAGATATCGTACTTATGTAAAAAGAACAGTTTTATAGATTCATTTAAATTTTGTTTTTCACTGCAATACGATGTTCTTTTCATTTTTAAAATACCCTACACTATTTTCTTTCATTATTGAAATTTTTTAAATAGCTCAAAGTTCTTATTTTAAAGTAATTTGTCATAATTGTCCAAGTTTGGATTAATAATGACTAATTAAGTATGATGATCAATCTTTATCATAGATATTTTCGTAATCTTTTTTAATTTCTATTAATGTAATTAAATTTTAGTTTTGCATTTAATTAAATAATATTTTAAAAGCACTACTTGATTAACAATACTATTAAATAATGATTTTCGTAAAAACTATCGAAATAATGCTACACGAAATGTATGTAATACAGCATTGAGCCAGAAATTTTATTCATGAAAAAAATCGACACGTCAATCAAGAATTTTTCACGAATTCCATCCTAATGACCGATCAAACACGTCGTGGCTTGCAGACTTGACTGCTTATGTAGTAGAAGATGATCCATCACACCTTCGCGTCGCCGCGGGAGATCGCGCGCGCGTAGTTCACACCTTACGCCTCCCAGCTTTCGTCACTTGTCTTATGATGATGCCCGCCTATGATGAAC